>NC_134697.1:67404545-67704545 GCF_050947455.1 Rhinoderma darwinii
GTAAAGCAACCACATTGCTTTATGCTGCAAAATTGGGAAAAAATCCCTCGCTCTAGTGAGCTCTCAGAATCCCCCCCTCCTTTATCCTGGCTAGTGCCGGGAGAAACGAGGGGTTTGAACGGTCTAACCTCCTACACTGTGTGTCGCCATTTTTTGAGCTAACACACAGTGTAGAAGGTTTACATACACTAGTAAAACACACTGAAACACAAACATACATAGAAATCACTTACCTGCTCCAGTCGCCGCCGCTCCCTCCGGTCCGTCCGGTCCGTCTGCTGACGCTGCTCCATGTGCACAAGTCCGGAAGCCGCGACCGGAAGTAGTAATCTTACTGCCCGGCCGCGACTTCCGGTCCACAGGAAAATGGCGCCGGACGGCGCGCATTTCAAATCGGACTGTGTGGGAGCGGCGCATGCGCCGTTCCCACACACACGGCGTACATCATAGTGGATGGAACGGGCCCCGTTCGCAGTCCCTATGGGACTGGAGCTGCCGTATTCCATGTCTGTATGTGTCGTTAATCGACACATACAGAAATGGAAAAAAAAATGGCAGCCCCCATAGGGAAGAAAAAGTGTAAAAATAGAATAAAGTAATACACAAACACACAAATAAATATAAACGTTTTTAATAAAACCCTAACATAAAACTGATATAAAAAAAAAAAATTTGGTGACACTGTTCCTTTAAGGAATTTACAACAGTGAACATGTTTGTTTTGACAGCTAGTACGTGATATGTATATGTTTTTTTTTTTACTGCATGTATGAATATTGAGATGTAATGTTGACCAGGCTATATAAACTTGTTATGCAAGGGGTCATGCACCAGTAAAAGCTGTCCAAGGCGAAACTCGAGTCAGGCGTTTTATGATTTTGACCTCTGGTAGACTTTTAACTAATTGTTTAATGCAATTTATTAACTAATGGGTTTGTAAGTAGTGTATGTATACAGCACAATTTTAATGTTCTCTTGTATTTTTTTTCGCTGAACCGTGATATGACCAACAAAATATATTTGGAATAGGAAGCATATTGGTTGTCGGGATTAAAGGGGTTTTCCAGCTTCTGAAAACTGATGATCTATCCACTGGATAGGTCATTAGTACATGATCTGTGGGGGGTCCCGCACAGATCAGCTGGTCCGATACCTCCGTGTACCAGACGTACATGCTGGAAGCAGTTGGCTCTGGCCATTGAATAGCGGCCGAGCTGCAGTACTGCAGCTCTGCTTCTATTCAAGTGAATAGGAGCAGACCCGCAGTTCTGCAGCACGGCCGCTATGCAGTGTACGGAGCCAACTGCTTCCGGGCTCCATACATAGCATTATGTACCAAAACATCAGGTGCCCGCAGGCCACCGGAGCAGCTTATCGGTGCAGGGTCTGGGTGTCAGTCCCGCACCAATGACATGCTGATGACCTATCCGGTTATGAGCATTAAATATAGACTTGCATACTATAAACTCTGTGTTTGTTTAACCCCTTGAAAACCGAAGGTATTTTAAACCTGAGCATTTTTTTACGTTTTTCCATCATCGCATTCCAAGAGCTATAACGGTTTTATTTTTCTATCAAAATTGCTGTATAAGGTCTTTTTTTGCGGGACAAGTTGTATTTTTTTAATAGCACCATTTTGGCGTACATATAATTTATTGATTAACTTTTTATTAACTTTTTTTGCGGGGTACTGGAAAAAAAACAGAAATTTTGCCACTCTTTTTTCCATCTTCATTTTACACTGTTTACCAGGTGGTATAAATAACATAATAAATAACATTTAGTGGGTCATTAAGATTGCGGTGATACCAAATTTATACAGGTTTTTTTATGTTTTACTACTTTTACACAGTAAAAACACTTTTTTTTTTTAAATTATTTGTTTTTGTGTCGTCATATTTTAAGAGTCATAGCTTTTTTATTTTTCGACCGATGCAGCTGTATGAGGGCTTTTTTTTTGTGGGACGACTTGTCGTTTTTATTGGTACCTATTTTGAGTACATGCATCTTTTTGATCACTTTTTATCAAATGTTTTTGAAGGTAGGATGAACAGAAAACACATATATATATATATATATATTTTTTTACAGCGTTCACTGTACGGGTTAAATAATATAATTGTTTTATAGTTGAGTTCGCTACGGGCACGGCAATACCAAGTATAAATAACTTTTTTCATAATAAAGTATTTTGTAAGGGGATGAACTGGATTTTTCTGTTTTTTTTACTTGGGACTTTTATTTATTAATTTCAAACTTTATTTAAACTTTTTTATTAGTCCCGCTAGGGGACTTTACTGTGCGATGTTTTGATTGCTATTATAATACACTGCAATACTTCTGTATTGCAGTGTATTATTGCCGGTCAGAGTAAAGCGGACAGGCATCTGTTAGACCATGCTTCTGGCATGGCCTAACAGGCAATCACTAATGGCAGACCTGGGTGCTTTTGTTAAGACCCCAGTCTGCCACAGAAACCATCGGCACCCATCTATGCACACGGGGTGCCAGTGGGGTGTTAGAGGGAGCTCCCTCCCTCTAAAACCACTCAGATGTGGCGCTCGCTATTGAGCACCGCACCTGAGGGTTTAAATATGATCGGAGACCACTGCTAGTAAGAATGTAAGACATTTCATAGAAGCTTGTAGGCTGCATCCTTCGGTTTTCCATTTTTTGGAAAAGAGTTTGTTCTGACTGAATAAAGAGGAAGTCATTTTGGTGAATCTCTAAAGTTAAAACTTAAACCCTTTTAGGATGAAGGCCTTCGGATGCCTGAAAGTCCACAGCAAGAATTTACCTTTTGGAATAACACATTCTAAGGGTGAATATTTTATTTAATTTTTTTATATTTTGCTAAATATATATATATTTTCCTTTTTTGACGCAGATGAGGGGCTTTAATATGGTACCATAATGGAACCAGTAGCTTTTAATTTTTTTCCATCTTATACAGGTGAAAATAGGCAAAAGTAAGACAAATATACAAATGTCCTTGTTTTTGTTATTAAATATTAAATCTGAATTCTTTAGGCAAAAAACTTTATAGAACAATATAATCCTCCCACTCTCCCATCTGTATATCAATACCAAATAGGTGTACTTTGCCCATCATCCGTCATTGCTATAACACCCGAAAAAAAAGATACCAATATTAATAACACCTAGTCCCCCACTGTTAGCGGCTATATGGAATCTGTAAGTACCTGTGAACAAATATTTTTATTTTATGAAGTTAAGAGCAGATTGGGCAGGGATGTGGAGACAGAAAATAGTGTTTATTATTTGTATGGGTTTGGGGCAACATATTTAACATGATATGGATGCATAATTAAATGGCTTAATGATGCCCATGGTGCTCCCTACAGGGGGAAAAGGGATTTTTATTTTGTTTTAATCTTTATAATTTTCAAAGTTTATCTTATTATTTCATGTTTTTTTAGACTTTTTTTTTACTGATTTATTGAACACGTATTGCACTGGGCTAGAGGATACTGGGATCACATGATCTGTGTTACCTCAGCATTTCTTTGTATGCAGAGCACATATAATATGGATCTAATGCCTGCTGTACATTATTTTTAAATACATTTCTTGAATAATAACCATAACCAGATTAACGACAAAACCTTTTGGGATTTACTCCTTTTTGCCACTAATCTGTAGATTTACATCCTAGATGTCTAAGCACGGTGCAACTAGAGTATATATCTACAGTCCTAACTTTAATGGCAGATCGTGCTGTATAGCACTTTGCCTTTCAAAAGATTGGGCTGACACTGTGTTATCCCCGACTCTCCTGTAATGACAGGGAGCTGAAATGATCAACCTTCTGTCCCAAAAACCACTATACACAGCCCTGTGGTGATCGCTGATCATAATGATCTAGTGCCAGTGATCTGCACATAGAGGATGCAGTGCGGAATCCTCCTCTCCTTATGTAACAGTTGGAAGCTCATGAAGTCATTGTGGCATCATGGGTTTCCATAGCAATAGAATGAATGCAGGAAGCAAGCTTCCTGCATTTGGGTCCCAGTACTAAACACAGAGCTCACTTTGATCTAAAATGATCTAAACAAAACAATGTAAAGTAGATCCCTGCATCTTGGCATCTTGCAAGGAAAAATGTCTTAATTAAAATTGCAACGTTTAGATATACAGTCTTTTCCAATTCCCGGAATGGAAGGATTATGTTATGCCAAAAACTCTTAGCAGTGGAGTTGTATTTAAAGTGTCAGTCCAGGCAAAAATTCACATTTAGGCCAAAGTCATAGGACTCCAATTCCCCTTAAAGATTAAGTAAATCATGCTGTTAGAGATATCCCCTGCTGCCCCTTAGTAGGCTGCCACTGAAGCCTGTGCTGGTCATAACAACAGTGCAGTGCTGTCATGAGCACATGGGAGTCCGTATTGGAAATACAACATCACAATATACAATTATGTCTAGCTGCAGGATACTAATTGGGCACCAGTAAAGATGGAGCTTGGATAATGCAAAGATTTATAAATAACTCATTTTAATAATGTTCGTTTGGCCTATGAGGACATGTAACATTTGTAGATATTTACCACACCGGGTGGATCCTATCAAATAATAGGAAGCACACAGCTTTTACAATAAACAGAATGTGATGGCTGATTTTTCATCATGTGAGGACAGGTCCACTCTCCAATTAGCTCAGACGGCCCAATAAAATATTGCACCGTTTTGCTAATAGTGGCTTGCAACAAATATCCATACTCACAATGCAATCCTTACTTTCAGAGCTCAGAGCTCACATATGTTTAACCCCTTCCTGCCGCAGGCATTTTTCAGATTTTAATTTATTCATTTATTCCTCCCCACATTCTAAAAGCCACAATTATTTTATTTTTCCGCCGATATAGCCCTATGAGGGCTTTATTTTTGCAGGACAAGTTGTAGTTTAAATGGCACTATTTATTGTGCCATATAATGTACTAGGAAACGGGAAAAAAACATTTTGTGGGGTAGAAAATTAAAAAAAAAAACAGTGACTCCTCCATATTTTTTTTCGCTTCATTTTTTGGTATTCCCCGTGCAATTAAAACAACAACATTAACTTTATTCTGCGGGTCAATACAATTGCGGTGATACCAAATTTATATAGTTATTTTTATATTTCACTACTTTAAGGAGAAAAAACTAACTGTAAAAAATAAAATTTATTTTGTGTCGCCAATATCTTTGAGCAAAAACGTTTTCATTTTTCTGTCGATTGAGCAGTATAAGGGCTTATTTTTGTGGGACGACCCATAGTTTTTAATGGTATCACTTTTTATTTCATTTTTTTGTGGGAGATGAGGTGACCAAAAGACAGTGAATCTGGAGATTTACCATTTTTTTTTCTTACGGCGTGCACAGTGTGGGTTAAATGATGATATATTGTAAAAGTTCAGACTTTTACGGATGCAGAAATGCAAATTATGTTTATTATTTTTACAATGATTTAGGGGGAAATGAGAAAAGTAGTTTTTTTGAACTTCTAATATTTTTTGTACATAGAAAAAAAAACTTTATCTAACAGAATTTCTTTTTTTTACCCCATGCTGCCATATCAACCATTGGCACCCCACGATCGTGACGCAGGTGGGCCAATGGGCTGTTAGAGGAGGGTTGTTCCACTTCTTTCTAAGGGCATGCCCAGACATGGCGGAGTTCTTCCGCCACTGTCTGCATCAATGCCGCACAGAATCTGCGTTGCAGATTCTGTTGCGGCTTTGCCTAAAATGGGCATTAAATTGATGCGGACTAGCCATTGCATATTGAGGGGAAGAGGGCTTCCCTTCTCTCTATCAGTGCAGGATAGAGAGAAGGGACAGCCCTTTCCCTAGTAAAAGTAAAAAGAAATTCATACTTACCCAGCCGTTGTCTTGGTGACACGTCCCTCTTTCGCTATTAAGCCCGACCTCCCTGGATGACGCGGCAGTCCATGTGACCGCTGCAGCCTGTGATTGGCTGCAGCCGTCACTTGGACTGAAACGTCATCCTGGGAGGCGGAACTGGAGGAAGAAGCAGGGAGTTCTCGGTAAGTATGAACTTCTATTTTTTTACAGGTTGATGTATATTGTGATCGGAAGTCACTGTCCGAGGTGCTGAAACAGTTACTGCTGATCGCTTAACTCTTTCAGCACACACACACGTAGTCACTCGTAATTACGGGAGCCCCATTGACTTCCTCAGTTTGGCTGTAGACCTAGAAATACATAGGTCCAGCCAGAATGAAGAAATGTCATGTTAGTAAAACCAATACGCTCCGCAGCACACATAACACCTGCGGACTTCATTGCAGAATTTTGACTCTCCATTGAAGTCAATGGAGAAATTCCGCAATGAGCCCGCAACACGTCCGCAACAACCATTGTATGCTGCAGACACCAAATTCCGCACCGCAGCCTATGCTCCGCAGCGGAATTGTCCGCAACGTGTAAACAAACCCTACTAAAAAGCTGTGGAAGGCAATGGAGAAACGTGTACGCTGCGGAATTCCACCACGTCTGGTCATGCCCTAACGCTTTAAATGCCACAGTCGCTATTGACCAGGGCAGCTAAAGGGATAAACGAGCGGGATCGCGCTCGAGCGCGATACCACTTGTTACAGTGAAGTGTCGGCTGTAAAATACCCCCGCATTGTAAGGAGCAGGCTCAGCCCGTGAGCCCGCTCCATACTTCCCCTACCCGGCTACGACATAAGTATATGTTGGGAAGGGGTTAATAATACTATTATAGAACCACTAAAAGGTAGAAATGCACACCCCATGTATAATAATATTTTGGCCAACTTGACTGACTCAAAACCATTGATAGATGAATATTTATTATATTATAGTTTTATTAGACTTAATGATTCTCAGTTTGTAGCGATTATTACCAGAATTTTAGCAACTAACAACGGGGCAATGTGATATTAAATCTGAATAATAGTTCATAACAATCTAATGTTTTCTCACTGTAAATTTACTGAATATTTGTCTGATCGTGGCATTAGCCCTCAATTACTAATGTTGTCTAATAATTAGACAGCATAAACTTAGACCAGACAGTCCCAAAATGTGCCAAATTTTTCACAGGGGTGCATGCTACATGACAATTTTGCAGCATCTTGCATGACCTCTTAGACACTATTCTCTTCCTTTTGCAGCTGGATAGCTTTGTCATTTAGTAAAGTGTAAGAAAGTGTTATTTAGGTAATGTATGGCACTATACTGTTCTATGATATGATTATTTATATACTAAATGACAGTACATTATATGGAGGGTTGACAATAAAAGATACTACCCAGGGTACCATCCAACGTAAGACCGGACCTAAAGAATTTATTCATATACATAAGGAAGCAAATCGTGAAATTTATTTGTAATTAAAAATATAATATTTAACTGTATTTTGTATATTAACTTATTTCTGTCCCTTTCAATCACTGTTTAAAATAATTTGTTAAGCGTTAATATGCTGGCTGCTAAAGTCTACAATACACATTTTTATTATAATTCTGAAATATCTGTTTTCCCTGTGCTCGTAAAAAACAGCCGACAGCTAATGCAATGCAAGCTACCACTGCCTGCTTTCCTGGCTAGAGCAGGACTCAACTCGGAAAATGACTGCTTTACTGATATTGGCCATGACACCCACATAAAACATTTGTGCTGTTAAAAATACATAAAATATCAGCTTTCAATTCATATAAAATGTATGCTTTATAGCAGCCTGCATTGTCATCTACAGAAATCAGTTGTTTATATTTATAGCTATTCCTTCAAGGTTTTTACCAGCTGACTGTGCTCAACCTAGTAAATGTGAAACCCAATTTGTTATACCCTGTCTTACTGTAGAGAGCGAAATACATTGTCAGTAATCATTAATGATGACTGTGTGCTGTAAAGGCTGATACACAAGCCAGCCGGATGAAAAGCTGGGATCCAGATGCTACAGTACAATGTTATTGTTCAGCTAATGGTACAATGGGGCGAGATTCTTGCCAAGTCTGATAGTGGCATTGTAGTACATGGAAGGGTCAGTGGAACCATTAATGCTAAATCAAAGCCAACAGTTGTAATATGGTATGCAAATAGAGGCTCGGCTTTAAAAGTTACTAGACCATGAGATTTTTTTTGGTATATTTAGGAATTTTTTTTCTTCTTATAGTGATCCAGTTCTAATATACCTCTGCATAATATGTCGGAGTGTCTCTTATCTTTTTCCATGTAAACATAACAGTAACGTTTTTTTTTACTAGGCGATACAACAAATGTGTAATCTTCATAGTTTATGAATTTATACATGTGGGAGAAGTGCATACGGGAATATAAACATGTGTTCTGGGATACTCTTGTACCATTTTATCTACATTATTCAATTTGAAAGCATATGGTATATCAACCAAAGTAGTATTACTGACTAGGGAAAATACTAGTACCCAGGAGTATCTGCCAGCCTGATTCTTTATACAGTGAGAAATTACATCTGTTCTAATTTTTATATTTAATTTACAACGAAACCCAGAAGATGTTTTTTTTTATTCATACCATTTAAGCAGGAGATCATGTATGATATACTTTAGGGGTGTGCGTGTGCCCAGCATGGTTACACAGGGCATATCTGCATCGCTGCTGAATGTAGCACCACTAATAGCTTGGCATCAGAGGTTTGTGAATGGCACAAATTCTTATACTAATTGTATAGCAGTACAATTGAGACATTGCCTAGAACTGTTATCAGAAGAAAAATATAGAATTCAAGCTTTTATGTGCTACAATAGCTTGAGAAACAACAACTTATAGATCTGTTATTAATTCCTATAGAACACGCCACAAAACATGGAGATGAGAGCCTACAATTCATTTCCGTCTAGTTGCATCAAGGAGCACTCCTTATATTCATGCCATGATTTTTTTCAATGAAGAGTTTAATACCGCGAATGGCAAAGCAAATAAAGTTGTTCCTTGATCACATCAAGCTTAACTTCAAGCATAAATGCCCATGAAAATCATGAGTTAGTCACTGACGAGCCTGATGTCCCAGTCAGAAGACAGAAAACCTCATTGATATGGCCACTGCACATAGAAACAATCTTTATGCTGCTTAAAGAGGATCCGTCACCTCAAAATGCTGCCCTAGGAAAGGGCAGCATACTACAGCGACAGATGCATTCTCCTACCAGCCAAAATGGCACAAAAACATTGCTTGGCTAAAAAGAGCGATCCAAGAATATATAGGACTAATTAGTCAAGCGTATTTATGACAACAGTGCCCCCCCCCCCCCCTGCGTATCACTGTGGGCTGGACGGGGAGCACTTTCCACAATACAAGGGACTTATAACTATAAGTCTGATGTAATCTTTTATCGCTACTTTTAGCCAAAAAGCAGAATATCGTGCCATTTTGGCTAATAGAACTGACTTGTCTTTGTAATATGCTGTGCTTACCTAGGGCAGCATATTGAGGCGTCACGTCCGTTTAAATAACAAAAAATCTTGAAAACTATCAGTTAAATACGGAAAAAATTGGGGAATTAAGTTTGAAGCATCAAAGTGCTTTGGGCATAGTGCAAAAGTTTGTATATTGACAAATGTTTATACATGTTTGTAGACATATTTGTAAAGATGTTAAGCGTTTTTATAAAAACTTTGTCAATTAGTTACTGAGATTGAAACTAAACAATGCCAGTATCAAGCTTCAATGCTGATCTTAATATAAACTTGTATACTTGATAAAGAGAGGGAAAATACAATGTTTTACATGTAAAAGCTTCTTACATTACTATCTCCATCTGAATGTTAGTATTGTGTTTAGAGACAGCTGCTGAACAAAGACAATCTCTGAAAGGTTAGCTTGTTAAGAAGTTTAATTGATGGAAATTGATGTTTGCTTTATGCATGACAACATTCAGCATTGCTGTGCTTTTTCTGTTTGTTAGTTTGTGCTTTGCTCTACTTCTTTGCCAAATCCTTTAAGGTCCATTATACCATATATTTTTTAAACAAAAAATTTGCAATGATGGTATAAGGATTTTGTGGATAATAGATTTCAGTTATTCCTTCCATTTTCAGTGTATACTGAGCCATTTAACCTGCATATTACTGTCAGAAAACAAGATTTAAAAGAAGATGAGCCATTGTCTTAAATGGTTCACTTGGATGACTAATTCAGCCTCAATTAATCATTCTGCATTTGGTAGACTTATAGAGTAGTTGAAAAGCACTAGTGCATAAAGTGTTAAATACTTCATCATTTTGAGGACAGGGAAGTGAATTGCGAATCTGCTTACATTTATAAGCATGAAACAAATACACCTTTGCATTTGTCACTGTCCCTGCACAGCCCTATTTGCTATGTAGGGATATGCATTATTGGTGCATATATACTGGTATTGTATATCTTGTCAAGTGATCCATTAGAAAGTGCTGTAGGTTGTCATCGCATAACTAAATCTACTAATTGGGTTATTGCTTCCAATGATGCATGTCCCTAAGGTACCTTTTATATAATAAGAATAGTAGTTATGGACCTCTTTAGGTGACTCCTGTCGACAGCGGTTGCTGTTCCACCATAATTCCAATGCAGCTACCAGGCAAGCAAGCAGTAATCCAATTGCTAGGATGCAGAAGACTCCAGCAAAACTGTGCAATTTTAGTGATTTGCCATCTGTTTGTGCATTGTTGTGACTGTTCAGATCACATCTTCCCATTCGCGGCCACCATTTTTGTTTTAAAACGTCTAAATAACCAGTGTCTTGAAATTCAAGGATTCTGGGGGGAAAAAAAAGGACAAATTGCTAAGTTATTTAGGATGTTCTAAAACAAGGAGACAGAACATTTTTCAGAATACATTAATTTAGGTAAAAACAACAGATATTTCGTATCAAACTTAGTCAATTAGCTCTGTTATAGGAAGACTCAACCTTCATAGGGAATAAAGTAACTCTTAGTTTTCTTTCCAATGAAGGTATTTGCCCACCTTTACACGAAACATCCAAAATGTGGTGGATTAAAGTATACACTCATTTATATTGTAAACTATAAGTATATAAGGGATGCGATTAATTATTGTCTTATAGCAGGAAGAAAGTCATGAAGCAAAAAAAAGTGTCAGACACACGACTGCAATCGCTACAAATGAAAAGTTTGTGTATAACTCTAAGCAGCCTATTTATTACAGTGCCATATTGTCCTTTGTGGAATAACAATATCGTTGTGTGTGATAATATATTGCATATACAGCCTGCGTATTCGGCTTGATGAGTGTAGGGTAGATGTTCCCAGAATGAGTACACCAGGGTAGTTTAGGATCATAGGGTTGTACATTGGTATCCTGTCAATCCCCAGACTAAATTTCTGCCCTCTCTGTTGACAACGGTGTCTGGTACTCGTTTTTACAATAATGACCACGTTGTCTCTGAAGCCAATCCCCAGTTACTTCCGTAACTGAGGGTGCTTATCACAGGGTTGAATGGGATCACATGAGTATACAGTGGTATTCTACATAATCCACAAAAAGATTCTCAGCCCTCACTGTTGACAACGATATCGGGCACTCGTTCTGAAAAGAAAGACCCCGTTGTCTCTGGAACCTATCTCTGTACTGATATGATAGTTATGCTAGAGGTCGTACTCCTATTGCATATACAGCCTGCTTGTTAAGCTTGATAAGTGTATGATAAATGTTCCCAAAGTAAGTACAGCAGGGTAGTTCAAGATCATAGGGTTGTACAGTGGTATTTGTCAATCCCCAGACTAAATTCTGCCCCTCTGTTGACAGCGGTATCTGGTACTCATTCTTACAAGAACGACCACGTTGTCTCTGAAGCAAATCCTCAGTTAGTTCCATTGCCATATGATTTATCAAGCCCTGAGGCTCACACACTCCCTGATGTATCAGAACATATGGGGAAACGCGTTGGAGTATTACCTCTAGCATAACCATTATATCAGTATAGGGATAGGTTCCAGAGACAACGGGGTTGTTCTTTTTAGAACGAGTGCCCGATATTGTTGTCAACAGTGAGGGCTGAGAATCTAACTGTGGAGTAGGTAGAGTACCACTGTATACTCCTGTGATCCCGATCAAATCTGTTATAAGCCCTCTCAGTTACGGAGCTAACTGAGGATTTGGTTCAGAGACAACGTGTTCGTTCTTGTAAGAATGAGTACCAGATACCGCTGTCAACAGAGGGGCAGAAATTTAGTCTGGGGATTGACAAAATACCACTGTACAACCCTTTGATCCTGAACTACCCTGCTGTACTTACTCTGGGAACATTTATCCTACACTTATCAATCTTAACACGCAGGCTGTATATGCAATAGGAGTACGACCTCTAGCATAACTATCATATCAGTACAGGGATAGGTTCCAGAGACAACGGGGTTGTTCTTTTCAGAACGAGTGCCCGCTATCGTTGTCAACAGTGAGGGCTGAGAATCTTTTTGTGGATTAGGTAGAATACCACTGGATACTCATGTGATCCCAATCAACCCTGTGATAAGCACCCTCAGTTACGGAACTAACTGGGGATTGGCTTCAGAGACAACGTGGTCATTCTTGTAAAAGCGAGTACCAGATACCGTTGTCAACAGAGAGGGCAGAAATTTAGTCTGGGGATTGACAGGATACCACTGTACAACTCTATGATCCTAAACTACCCTGATGTACTCATTCTGGGAACATCTACCCTACACGCATCAAGCCGAATACGCAGGCTGTATATGCAATATATTATTACACACGACGATATTGTTATTCCATTTTTATGGGAAAAAAATAAAAGTTATATGTAATGTCAGGATAGGGAGACAGACAGGTGAGCCCTAATCTACCCGCCACTCAGTCCCTGCCTACTTGCACAGCCCGTCCTAGGCGACGGCGTACAACTGGGCGACGGTCCCTACGCTCAATATGTGCACGACAGACAAAACAAGACAAGGGTACACAGAAGCAAGGAAAGAAGGGCAGTTGCCCACGGCAACACCATGAGCAACAGAGTAGTGGACGAGCCGAGTCAAACCAGGAGTGTACGAGGTAACAAATGCAGAGCAGGAGAATAGTCAGTCAAGCCAGGGTCAATATGAAGCAGAGGTCAATGGTAACAGCAGAAACAGCAGAGCCAGGAAGCAAGAGAATCACAGGCAAAGGACAAGCAGAAAATTAAGGTATAAGTAGACCAAGGGTGGGAGCTAGAACCGTCTGGCCAGGCTGCGATAGGCTCTCCCACTCCTCAGCCTACAAGCCTGAGTGGTAGCATATCGAGTCACTCTAGCAGACCTAGGAACAGATGCAGGCTGATTAACCACGGGCGTCAACACAGAAGCTGTGTCAGGCAAATACTTTACATTTTATTTTAGAAATTTACCCTTCCTCAATATACTGTATTTGTTACAAAGTTGGGAGGTATAACGGGAACCAGCCTGTTGATTCATTACTGGGAATAAACAATTGTCCTTTGTGCCAATTAAAGGACATCCGGATTTGGCTTGTGTTTTTATGATTCGCAACTTGAACTGTTTTGATTTGGCTTACCTGATTATTTTTAGGATTCTCCACTATACCACATCCTGATTCTGCTTGACCTCTATTACCGGATCCTTGGCTTATTCAACTACACTCATGTCTGTTCCACGGTACCCGGTTCTGACTTACTTCCATTATCCCATACCCGGTTCTGACCTCCGTTACTGGATTTATATCTTGTATGAATATGCTACCACATACCCAAATCAAAGTTTTACCCTCAATAGTACATTCGGATATTCACTTTTTGTTGTTGTTGTCTTTAGCAGCCGTACTGCCAATCTATTTCCCCATTAATCTGATTCCACGTCTGCTAGACGTTATCCAGGGAACAAAACTCTGGACCAGTTTAATAAACCTAAATCTTTGGGCCGGTTGATAACTTCAATCCTAACCGCAGTCATGGTAAAGTGGGGTCCCACAGCCGTCTTTATCTTGACTTTTAACGCATTAAATACACAGTGGCTAGATGCCTTATCTTGACTTTTTCAATGACTTTTGTTGCGTGATATCACGCTGCAGCAAATTAGCAGAGTCAAGATAAAGATGGCTACATCCGTATATGTGCATTTTGTTGGTTAATTATTTCCCTGGGTATTCCAGGAACCAGATCTTTATCATAAATATATCACAATTTTCCATTGGTCCAAGCAGTGTTCAGATATTTTTCCATATGAAAATGTAGTTTAATATCAGGGTATTCATTGAAAGATATCTGCAAAGATCTGTGTTTAATCATTAATGACCAGAAAAACATGAAAAACAAGTACTGTTTTGAGCAAAGGACTCATTTACATCAATCACAACTAAATATTTTAACAATAATGTGTGGGTACCTTTGGATTATATTATTAGTATTAATCCTGACCTACAATGTGTATAATTCGTTTTTAATGACGTAACAATAACCACACGTTTGACTGTAATACCATAGATTTCAAACATTTTTTAAAAGGTAGCCACTTTATTAAAACATTGCAAAACACATTAACATTTAACCTTCATATTTAGAAGAATAGAGCAGAATAAATATAATGGAGTGCACTGTGTGAACTGCAGGCATGGCTGGGGCAAGGTGTAAGCAGAGTAGACGGCTACCTATGGTACCATTAAGAGGAGGGCGGGCACAATTTATTATTCATGGACTAAAACTATAAACACTTAGGTGTTGGTAATGGTGTCAGTTCCAGAATATGATAAGGGCTTTCCTTAAGTGCAGCCATCATGCTAAACTTTAGGGACTGTGTATGTGTGTTGGTGAGTGTGTGATTATGTGTGTGTGAATGATGCACTCTGAAACTATGTCACTATGACACGTAGATCTGTTCCACCCTTAATTACAGCCTTTTTAAATAAAATAAAAAAACCTTTGTAAATTAGTAGTCTACCGTCTGAAATACAGGATATCATTACAATTAGTCGTCACTGTTAATATAATGCTTTTTTAACAATAAATGATGTACATGTGGTCTGCCGATATAGCATACTTTAAAAAGTATTTTTTTTATAAACTTAAAATTTTAAAGAGAAGTAAACGTAACCTCTCTATCCAACAGTAGAAGGGGGATAGGGGTGGTGTATGACTGAAGCTCCTTGAAGGCACTTTCAAAGCAAATGTGAAGATATGAAGGTAGTCCCTAATTCAAAGTCCCTTAAGTGGTGGGGGGGGGGGTGGATGCCACTGATGATAAGGATAGGATGTTGGAGAAGAGCAGAAGGCTTGCCAAGGATTCCAGATATGTTGATAGGTGAAGATACTGTGTGAGGTTAGGGCTGCTAGTTCCTCCAGGCGATATATTTTTGTCTACTGTGTTTATCCAGTGAGCTATAGAGGAACTAAATGAGGATATCCATAGAGTTGGAATGATGAGTTTTGCTCCCATGGGGAGGTGTAATAGCAGGTCTTGGGTTTAGGAGAGGGTTGCAAAGTGGGAGGATTTTGAATTGTTCAATAAGCACTAGTCTATTCATTCATTCATTCATTCATTTTCATTCATCATGTGATAGCTAGGCAGAACTGTAAAGGGGTATTCTGGTTACCCCCTATCCAAATTTGCTGATTGGTGCGTGTCCGACAGCTGGGGCCCCACCAATCACGAGAATGAGGGACCTGTACCCCCCCCATTGGAATGGAGCTGCAGATCGCTTATGCGCATTTCTGCTCCATTCATTCTCTATGTGAGTACCAGAAATAGCCAAACACTATACTCGTTCTCGTGATCGGTGAGAGTCCCAACTGTTGGCATCCACCGATCAGCAAGTTATCCCCTATCCTACGGATAGGGGGTAACTTGTTCTAACGGAATACCCCTTTAAACATTTTGTTTGCTATAAGTAATAATAGAATGCATTAAGAAAACCATGCCAAAGGCTGTAAAAATAAGGTTAATAAAAATGGCAACTCAGGTTTTGAACATGTATGATTGCATTTCATCTATACATTCCAATGTACAAGTTCAAAGTCATCAGTGCATTAAGGTCAATGTTACTTGTCAGGAGCAATCTATGTTTTCTATCTGGCAGATTAACATACGTATGGGCAATCATATAATCTGACATTGTCTAGTGTACGAACTCAGATTCAGAGATTTTGCTCATGGTTTTTACAACACACATGTCAAACAGGATTATTTAATAAATGCAATGAAGCTATGCAACATGTTTAAAAACACATACACAATAGTTGTTATAGAAACTCTAATATCAAGAACACTTTGCTACACGTGTTTTGCTTTACATCATCATATGTACATTGGATAGTTAATTTCCTTGACTTTTAGCAAATTAAAAAATAATTACAACCACTGAAGTACCCAAATTTGTGAAAAAGTAAGGTGAGCTGGGTTTATACAGTGATAATCTAGATGGCAGTCTGCCTGAATTGCTAATGTTTTATACATAAATACTAATTAGACTTAATTTTTAAGGAGGAAATGTTAAAATTGTTTTAACTTTATAACGACAAAGAAAATAAAAACTTTAACCCCTTACTGCACCTTGATGTAACTGCATGTCCAGGTGAGCATTGACTTCTTGCACCTAGACGGCCAGTCACGTCTTTATTTTAAAAGTTAGCCACCGCGCGGCGCTGCACCACTGCGGCTGTTGACTGCACAGAGCATCTGCCCCGGCAGAGTACAAGGGACCTATCAGAGCGATCCGTTGTCGGAGATTGCTCCGATTGGGTAGTTTGTACAGACTAACCAATCATAGCTCAGTAGTACAGTGAAACTTTAAGACAGACTCTGATCTCCCCTGTTGGTGTATGAAAGTCGGAGATATCAGAGCCTATGTTGTAGTTAAAAACACATTAAACCCTTGATCACAGTTCCCGCACTGTGATCACTCCACTACCTCTCCCGGTGTATAAGGCTAGGTTCACACAACCATGTGTTACGTCCGTAATGCACGGAACGTATTTCAGCCGGAAGACCCGGACCAAACACACTGCAGGGAGCCGGGCTCCTAGCATCATAGTGATGTACGACGCTAGGAGTCCCTGCCTCTGCGTGGAACTACTGTCCCGTACTGTAATCATGATTTACAGTACGGGACAGTTGTCCTGCAGCGAGGCAGGGACTCCTAGCATCGTACATCACTATGATGCTAGGAGCCCGGCTCCCTGCACTGTGTTCGGTCCGGGTCTTCCGGCCGAAATACGTTCCGTACATTACGGACGTAACATGGTCGTGTGAACCCAGCCTTAGGGAGATTTTTATTTGTATTTTTATTTTTTTGTTTTCAAAATTCATAAAACACTAAAAAAAGTGTTTAGTCAGTGTTACTCAGTGTCAATTTAGTCAGTGTTAGGGCCTGTTCACATCAGCGTTGCCTTTCTGTTGAGGGGTTTCATCTGAGGTTTCTGTCGGGTTAACCCCTCAACTGAAACCTTAGTCGACTGCGCTATTGATTCCGTAAAAACAACGGAACTCTGTTACAGTGGTGACAAACGGAAACCTTTAGCAACGTTTCCGTCACCATTGACATCAATGGTGAGGGAAATGGAAGCTAAGGCTTCAGTTTGCCTTTCCGTTGAGGGGTTAACCCGATGGAAACCTCAGACGGAACCCCTCAACGAAAAGACAACGCTGATGTGAACAGTCCCTAAGTTAGTTCGTTTTAATGTCTTAAAAAAAAAATAAAAAAATATTAGTATAAGTTAGTTTGTGTTTAATGTAAAAGAAATTACAAAAAAAGTTCTATAGTATACATGTAGATAAAGTATACATTAGTATAAATACAGTATACATCTATACATTTACTGTACATATAAAAAAAAATGGCCCGCAGAGCATACACTGCAGAAGAGGCATATAAGACACTCGCATCGGACACAGAGAGTGTTAGTGATGTAGGATCCGCTTTTGCTCTGTCCACCTCCTCAACTGACACTGAGGAACCTCCTCGCAGTCGCAGGAGGGTTAGCGTTCAGGTTACACCTGCACCTGAATCTAATTGGTTGCCCCCAACCTTCTACACCACCCAAGTACCGGACTTTACTTCTCCTGCACGGGTCCACGTACAGACAGCAGGACTGTCAGAAATATAATTTTTCCAGCTCTTCTTTTCTGACAGCCTTGTTGAAAAAACACTAATGAGCAGACAAATCTATGTGCTCAACAATTTATTGTTGCGAACCCCAGAACTTTTTGTGCCATGCCATACATGTGGCATCCCAACAACAAATCAGAAATGCTGCACTACTGGTGATTGGTCCTAAATATGGGCTTAACTAAGAAGCCATCAGTGAGGGCCTATTGGTCCACTGATGTGCTCTACCACTGCCCCTTATACCCCAAAACAATGCAGAGGGCTCGTTTTGGGGCAATCCAAAAATGTATACATTATACGATAATTCCCAGTGCCCCCCAGGATGAACCCAATTTCGACCGACTCTTGAAATTGCCATTGACAAGTCCCTGTTGCATTTCAAGGGGAGGGTGAAATTCAGGCAGTATTTGCCCAACAAGCGTGCCAGGTAGGGCATTAAAATGTATAACTTGCGTCAGTCGGAGTTGGGCTACACGCATAGTTTTAAAATTTATGAGGGAAGGGACTGCCACATTGAGCCCCTAGAATGTCCCCCCATCCTGACCACAACTGGGAAGATTGTGTGGGACCTCCTGCACCCACTATTTGATCAGGGGTACCACCTGTACATTGACAACTGGTACACGAGTGCACCCCTGTTCAAATGCCTGACAGAGCAAAAAACGGTGGCGTGTGGGACAGTCCGCAAGAATCAAAGGCACCTCCCAAGGACCCTTTTGAGCCAAACCCTGTAGCTTGGAGAGAGCAGGGCGCTCCATAGCGAAGGGGTTCATTTTTAAAAATTCAGGGACAAGAAGGATGTATTGATGCTAACATCCATTCATGATGCCACCTGCTCCCTTGTCCCTGTGCGTGGTGCAACATCCACCACCACGTCACAGCATGTGTGTATCCAGGCATATAATAAATTACTCAAGCCGTACAATGCCATGTGGAAGTCTAAAATTTGGTACAAAAAACTGGCGGTGTACTTCATCCAAATGGCACAACTCCTTTATCATTTACAGGAGCACTGGTCACCAGGTGACATACCTTGAATACCAGGAGAAGGTAATAAAATCCCTTCTCTTTGGTAATGTGGCAGAGGTAGGAGTAGTGATGTCCCAAAGATAGTTCCAGGGCAACATTTTCCTTATGAAGTTCCGCCCACAGAGAAAAACTACACCCCCAGAAAAGGTGTCATGCCTGTATCAGAAGAGGCAAAAGAATAGACACGACATACCAGTGCAACACCTGTTCCTCCCACCCCGGACTGTGTATGAAGGAGTGCTTCCGCATATGCCACACCTCTCTGGAGTACTACATTTCCATCCATCCCTTTCATTTATAATTATCGTTCCTTTCATTTATAATTATCGTCCCTTTCATTTTTAATTATCGTCCCTTTCATTTACAATTACAGTCCCTTTCACTTACCATTTCTCCATTTAAAAATGTAACGTCCCACATAACAAAACTAAAAATTCAAATTATACACCTAGATGAATACCTAGGATTTGTAATATGGTGTAGTATTTGCACAATTTTTTATTTTTCACGCCAGATTTACACAAGATTCTGTAAAAAAAACTGTGGGATCAAAAAAGTGATCACGCAATGTATTTGGACCACTTTGGGGTATCCCTTAACTGAGTACAAATAGCCCAATAAATGTTGAGGTGCTTTTCTTCACTTGCATGCTCTGTGTCTGAAAAGCGGTCCTTTAAATGAAGCTTTTGTGAAAAAAAATTAGATTTCCTCAAGATTCTTGATGAAAATTATGGGGTTAAAAAAGTGATCACACCCCTAGATAACTTCTTTGAGGGGTGTCGTTTTCAAAATGCAGTAATTTCGGGGGGATTTCCATCATTCCAGCACCTCCACTGCTCTTACAAAAAAAAAAAGACGTTTCTACAAAATTTTAGAAAAAATTACATAAATTTCAAAACCATTGTGATACACCAAAAAGTGACAAAAACAGTTAAAAATTGTGGTCAAAATCTGGTAGACAAAGGGTAAAACAAATGTAATAACATTTATACAATATAATGCATATATAATATATTTTGGAATTAAAGCTAGAAAAAAAATATTTTTAATTTTTATTTTTGACATTCTTGGCGGTTTTTACGAAAATATAAACCGTATTGACCTAAATTTTACATCAAAAGAAAGCACAATATGTGATGAAAAAACAATGTCAGAATTACTTAGATGTGTAAAACCATCGGCGAGTTATTCTCAGATAAAGTGACACATACCAGATTTAAAAAATCTGGATTCGTCCTAAAGCTCTAAAATGGCTCAGTCCTGAAGGGGTAAAGTAAAATCTTGTCTACAAAACTTTATCTCTCACCTTCAATATTAAAATCTTTAACCCCTTCGCGCACCCTGACTTGCCATTACGACCGGGTGCGGAGGGTGATGTCTGGAGCACGCTCACGTACTGCGCACGCTCCATATGCTGCGGGTGTCGGCTGTATTTTACAGTCGAAACCCGGGACTAACAGCCGGGAGCATCTATCGCGCTGTTCCTGTCTGTTTAACCCCTCAAATGCTTCGGTCAATCACGACCGCAGCATCGGAGGCGTTGAAAAGAGGGGGGCATCCCCCTCAGACAGCTCATCGCCGCCCCCGGAGTGAGATCGGGGGATGACGACGGTTGTTATGGCAGCCCAAGGGCCTAATGAAGGCCCACAGGACTGCCTTTGCTCTGCCTTTGCTAAGCCCTGCTTGAGGCAGGGCTTAACAGATGCCTGTAAAATGACAATATACTGCAATACGTTAGTATTGCAGTATATTGTAGCAGCGATCTAACAATCGCTGGTTCAAATCCCCTAGGGGGGCCAATAAAGTGTGTGAAAAAAAGTGAAATAAAGCTTTTAGTACTGAAAAAAAATATTTCCCCTAAAGTAATGTAAAATAAAAAAAAGTCAACAAAATTGGTATCGCTGCAACAGTAAAAGTCTGAACTATTACAATATAGCATTATTTAACGTGCACGGTGAACGCCGTAAAAAATAAAAAAAATTGAAAATCCAAAATTGCTGTTTCTTGGTCAACTTAACTCTAAATTTTTTTTTTAGAAAAAGTGATCAAGAAGTTCTATGTACCAAAAAATTTTACCAATAAAAACTACAGCTCATCCTGCAAAAGAAAAAGCCCTCGCACTGCTCAATCGGTTAATAAATAAAAAAATTATGGCTCTCAGAATGTGGCGACAAAAATTTTTTTTTTTTTTAAACAAAGAGTTTATTATCAATAAAAGTAGTAAAATATAAAAAAATATATAAATTTGGTATCGCCATAATCGTATTGAGCCACAGAATAAAGATAAGTTGTAGTTTTACCACACGGTGAAAGCCGTAAAAACAAAACCCAAAAAGCAATATAGGAATCATACTTTTTTCCAACTTCAGCCCGCAAATAATTTTTTTCAAGTTTCCCTGTACATGGAATGGTGCCAAAAGAAACTACAACTCCTCCCCCCCAAAAATAAGCCCTCTCACCTATTGACAGAAAAATAAAAAAGTTATGACTCTTGGAATGCGTGGAGTGAAAAACGAAAATTAAAAATCAAAAAATGGCTTCTCCCCGAAGGGGTTAAGGCCCTTTTACACAGGCAAATTATCGGGCAAATGAGTATTCACTGAACGTGCATTCACGATCATTGCCCTGTGTTAACAGAGCAACAATCAGACGATGAACGAGCAAACGGATAGCTTCCATCTGAGAGATCCGTCTGAGGTATATGTTTGTTTATCATCTTGTGCCATATATCTCGGGGTATGTTGTGTTTTTTAGATAAATTAAGGGATGCCACATTTGTATATTTATGACATCATAAATAATTACTTTAACTTGCCTCTCATTTACATGCTCATATGCAAACCCCTATTTCTAATTATATTAAAATAAAATTACTACTTTTAGCATGTTTTTCTGCTTTCATTGTTTAGTGCTGTGTAAATAAATGACAGGATGCCACAGACAAAGAAACAGTGTGGGAGTCAGTGCCAGATTAGGGGCCAAATGGGCATAAAGTGCTGCTGAAGAGGTCATTTCTACCCTATCTAAGGGTCCAGGAGTGTATTCATACAGTGATTAGCTGCAGAGTTATAAAACTCCCCTTACTCACACCGACTGTCTATTCTATTTGTGAGTGCTGCGTGCAGAATCTCAAGTGTATTGCTATGATATGCTGGGCCTACAGCTCCCAGTATGGCCTGAACAATGGTCAGGGTGCGCTTGGAGTTGTTGATTTTTTTAAGAACAAGATGGCACCACTCATCATCTCACTGCAGTCAGAGGCAAAATAAACAATGACATTCAATGATCCACAGGTAACAGCTTCTCTGCTTGGAATCATTGTCTTTTCTTCTCCATCCAGCCCAGACAGGCATAACAACTTCTTCCAGTATTCACTTGAGTCTGCAGAGTTTGTCACCCAGATGTATTTGGCTCCTCATTATCTTTGCACTTTCTAGCAACACAAACTACTCAACCGCTGCCATATTCACCAGTTTTAGAGCTAGTATACTGCCCCTAAAACCAAGGCTGCTGCAGCCCCAGTATTGTGCGTGCTGTACTACCCTCATACTGTGTCATGCTGCTACTGCTACAATACTACCAGCTTATTTTTAAATAGTATTCCCATAGTGCCCACTAAAATAGTGTCACACATAGTGCACCCAATAATAGTACTCTTAAATGGGCTGCTGCAATGCAAAGGCTCCCACCAATTTAGTTGTATATTCTTATGAAAAATAATCATATACAAAAGCAATGCAGGTACATGAGGAAGGTTTCAAATATAATAAAGTAAATATTTTCACTGGAGTTTCTCTTTAACCAGTTGCTGACTGCTCGTAGACTATAAACGTCCTGGCTTTCCACACCCATCTCTGTAAGGACTTTTAAAAAATGTTGAATATGTTTCTTATTTTATTACATAATACCAAAGAACCATATCTTCTGGGAAAAACAAAACCATATACATGTAGGTTGGCAGAGGAACAGAACAACAATTTTCTAGTAAATTGGCTAAATTGGCTAAAACTTGGAAATGTGCCTGTTCAGGAAGGAATTAAAGGAGTGGTCTCATAATAGACCAGCGACCAGGAGAAGTTGTGGTCATCAAATGTAATAGTACATGACAACCTTTCAAATGAATGTCCATCCACTTAAAACATGAATGGCCCAAGACCGCAATATTAAGTACTACTGCTTATCAGCATTCTAGCTAATGTAGGTGGTCTTGAGCAGGGAATCTTCCTCTATGACATCTATTGGCCATAGGGCAAATGTATAAGGTACTGCTTATATTCCCAAGTGTGTAGACCTATCTGAAAGTACATTAGAACAAAGGAAAGACAGTTTACAAGACTGACATAAGCTGTCAGTGCAAAAAGTTCTATAGTTCTCAGTCTCAAGACCAGGACTGGTAGCAACAGTATCCGAAAACAAATGGGGGAACATAACTCATTAAAGGTGATGTTCCTGCAGGACAACCCATTTCCACATGCCATGTCAGAACACAAGGACATGACAGTACTTGCCACAAAGGAAAGCTGCTGTAAAGAGTGGCTCCCACCCTGGAAAACTTAGCGCAACATGGTATTACATGGTCAACTGTTGATTTGTGTTGCTGCAGAAAAAATGTGAGCAGCGGGTTTTATTTTGCCAAACCTGCAGTTATCAAATGGTACCAGGTGGCTTTAATATTCCAGATGGGACAATTCCTTCAATAAGTTTTGTACCGATATTTGATCCTCATTGATCATCTTACCCTACTAGAGAACATGAATATTAGGGATTTCATTATTATTTTTAAATACTTTTCCAGAAAGAATATGTCCGTTGCAGTACAAAATAGCAGATGTTAAAAAGCAGCATTTGTAACAAGTGGTAAAGTGAAAGAACAAACAATAATTGGCAAATTCTTTCCTTAAGTGGACCATGAAATTGACTGTGCTAAGGAAATAGACCATGACTAATTTTTAAGATTTTCTTTCCCCATGGTTAACAACATAGTAGTACTGCATGTCTTTTTAATATAATACATATAATTTAGTGCATGCAGCACGATGTCAGTGCTTTCTTGACAAAACAAAGAAAAATAGGAATGATACAATTTCATGCTGAAATGTCTGCATTGCTGTTTGCATATATCAAAGCTTTAAATGAATAACTATTCAGCAGCAGTTCATATCTCATATAACTGGATTTAAGCTAGTAATAATTGTTACGCTGCTCATGGAGAAGTGGATCCCCTAAGTCGCAATTCGTTTGGCGCTGGCTAGACTATGGTCAAAGTTTAAGAAATCTACCAGTTCTTCACCCTTAACCCCTGCAATGGAGTTTGGACTTACCTGGTCAGTTTGCCAGGTCATGTTCCCGAGAATAGTCGGTGGCGGAGGTGCCGTCACTGAATTCATAAACTGATTAGAAGTCAGAAAGTAGCAAGCCAGAGGATGAGATAAAACCAAAAGCAGAAGTTAGGACAGGAATAGAACCACAGGAACTAAGCGACAAATCCAAAGTTTGAGAAAGGAGAGTAATCCAGGAATACGACAGAGGTCAGGGTCAGGATCGGAATCAGAAACAGAGTTAATAGCAATAGGAACAACAGCCAAACAAATTATATACCTTAATATACAAGCAAGGGATCCATGGAAACTTCTCCTTTGAATAGGCCTGCCATAGCTGAAGTCATCTGTAGCTGCTGGTTAAAATGGAAAGTGACGTAGACGGTGGATGGTAAGTAGGCAGCATCACTACAATAGGGGCAGCAGAGGAGAAGCATCCAGTTGCCTAGTAACCAGGAATTGGCCATTCACTGAGACTTAGCAATGAAGCCGGAAGAGGTGAGTAACAGAAGCCATCCTCTTAGAGCTCTCCCTAAAGGGGGTTTGAAAGCCTTAAGAGGATATTACAAGTAAAATTACTTGATGAGCAGTGAAGCATGAACGTCCACCTGAGAAATGTAGGTTCTTGTCTCAGGACCATGTCCATTCCAAGTAGATTAGATAATAGAGTCTCCCACGGACCTTCTTAAATGCAGGATTTGTTTAACCTTAAAATGTGATTCAAGAGTGGGGGCAGAAGAAGTCTTGAAATTTGTAGAAAACCTGCTGATGACCTGGGGTTGAAGAAGAGGGGTATGGAAACTATTGGGAATCCGGACGGAAGTCGGCAGCTTTAGGCAAAAGGTAACTTGCTTAATCTGCTTAAGTACCTGGAATGGAGCAATGAAACAAAATTTCAAACAACTGCCAACTTTCCTAGGCCAGGCCGTCACAGTAACTTAATCCTAAGAGCCAAAAGCAAGATGCTGTAAGGAATCTCTAAGATCACCAGAATTTCATAGTGGGACCTGCAGGACTCTCTTCTGAGCTTTTGCTGTCCAGGAAGAACATCAGTAAACATATAGGTAAACACTAAGACTTGAAACAATTTGCTCTTGACAGACAAGGCAGAAATATAATTATTTGACCACTGTACCAGAAGACATGTTTAGCGAAAACCAAATAAAGAATAGTGGTGGAAATGTTATAGTTTGTTGCATCAGGACCTGGGCAGGTCATCATCATAGAATTTAATATGAATTCTTCATTGTACCAGAGAGTGCTTGAGGATAATATGAGACCATCTTTGTGAAGACTTAAGCTCAGTCAAAAGTAGAACTTACGCCATGACAACGACCACAAACATGCCAGTAAATCCACCAAGGAATGGCTGAAAAAAGAGTAATAGAGGTTTATGTATTGGCCAATTGTAATGCCCGCGGTAGCTGACAGCCGGCATTCCCCACATACCGGCAGTTGCGAACGCAGGTCTCTCAGGACTTGCCAGCGTCTCCTCCTCCAGAGATGCCGGCACACACTGCTCTCCCCTCCTGCTGATACTTCTAGGGTGCACACCTGCAACTTAGTCCCTATCCAACCCCTACACACCCGGGACTTTAAAAAGGACTCTGCCCACTTCCACCTTGCCTGAGCAATGTTGTGTCTTCCCTACATTTGTCTTGCAAATGGTTCCTTAGCTGTATCCTGTATCCCGTATCCTGAATCCTGTTTCCCGTATCCAGTATCTGTGTTTAGTTCTAGTGCCTAAGTTGAGTGTCCAAGATGACTTCACCATCTGTGTCCGGTAACCCTTGCGAAACCGAGTGTCCAAGATGACTTCACCATCTGTGTCCAGTGCCTGTGCCAAACAGATTGTCCGAGACCACTTCACCATCTGTGTCCGATGCCCGTGCCAAACCAAGTGTCCGAGACCACTTCACCATCTGAGTCTGGTGTCCTAGCCAAGTCTAGTGTCCGATACGACTGCACTACTCCAGTCCGGTGTCCTAGCTAAGTCCAGCGTCTGAGATTACTGCACTACTCCAGTCCGGTGTCCTAGCCAAGTCCAGAGTCTGACACAACTGCATTATTCCAATCTGGTGTCCTAGCCAAGTCCAGTGTCCGAGATGACTGCACTACTCCAGTCCAGTGTCCTAGCCAAACTTCATTATCTGGCACAGGCCTGCTTCCCACTGACAGTCTGGCATATACCCGCTTCTGACCTTCCAGGTACTTTACCATTACTGACTCTCACAGACTCTGTTTATTAGGAGCTGCTCGGTTACGGTGAAGTGGTACAGTGGGTCCACATACCTGCAAGTTGTTACACCAAGTCAAGCCCAGATCAAAATTGAGATACTGTTAATAAAGGATGTACATGCATGAAAAAAAACAACTCATTCCACAGCTGAAAAATAAAAATCTCCATGCAGAAGTGGGGAATATTATTTTTAAATAAATCATTGCAGTCAATTTTTTTATTGTGTTTTTGTTTCAGTCACATCACCTTTATTGTTCTCTTTCTCTAGTTAAATATTGGTAAGTCCACACATGTTCATAACATTTGTTTATGTCAAATAGTATGTGAATATTTGTTTTCTGCATTTCTCTATACAGAGATTGTGGGATATATTTAATTTGTTAGATCAATGATCAATGCTTGTCACCCCCCAGGTAGAACATAACCATGTTCCAAATAATTTCTATTGTCAGACAATTTCCACAATGTGAGAAGATTAACAGGATGTTTTTTGGATAAGATAAGATATCCTGCTGAATAAACTGGCTTTATGAACACATTCTTGGAAACTATGTCAGGATTGATAACAATAAGTTATACAATTTAATTACATTATTCACTTTTATTCAAGTTGGGAAGTTGTATGGCCTCAGATTTTTGTATTCAGTAATATGAACTACCAGAACAATAAATGATTAGCTCTCGTCTTACAATGATTTTTACTTTTTCCTAATTTTTTTTCCTACAATGCCTAATTTTCTTTTACCTTCTATCATTTTAGCAGCGCTTTAACAAGAAGCAATATAAAAGTCAATTTGTGGACTGCCATATACTGATTCTAAGTATTCAGGTCATTTGGCAGCTTTAATTAGGACTCAGCAAGATTAAACTTACTCTAGAACATTTACCAAGCATTCACTCATTATATTTATGGATCATGGCAAATCTTTAGCAAGTCTTTGCTGTTTGTCAAGGTAACTTTTCAATTTATTTTAATTAAGTTACAGCATAAAATTAACTTTCACAATGTATTAAATTTAAGTAAACATATTACGCCATAATATATTCAGTTCCCATTTGAGAAGTCTACAGTACTACAGATGTGTCCACAATTTGTCATTATACAGATGCAATCTCGTAAAAATTTTTATATATTAAACGTATGTTTTTTAACATGGGAGCCTATGGGTGACGTATGACCGACAGATGCCGCTAATGTATGACATCTGTCAGCTATCAGACGCCGATAGATTCCCATGTTTAAAAAATGTACAGTAGACTTTTAACGTATACTACTGGATGGCTGTGCCGTATAATTTTTTTAACATGAGAGTCTATGGGCGGAGGGATGGCTGATGGATGGCATCCACTTGAGGCATCTGTCTGAGTTTTAAGTTTTTTAAATGTTTGTTTAACGACTCGCGCAATTCATTTCAGGCTATGTCAGATTTAGAGAGAAAGTAAGAGGGGACACATATTTATAAAAAAAAAATAATAGTAACAATTTTTAGAACTTAAGTATACCATAAGTTAGTTTTCATTGAAAAAAATATATTTCTATTTGTCCGGATGGTAAAATTCCAAAGTTTTGCACTTTCTAAAATTCAAATTTGAATGAATATTTTGGCCTTTATGCTTGCTATAGTTCATAACTAATGCTTGTAATTCTGAACATCTATGACATTCATGCCTCTCACTAAATGTGTTTAACAGTGCTTAAAGTAGAAATAATGACTATTTCTTAGGGCAACAGTAATTTTACACTTGTGAAAGGCAATTTTTCATTTTAATATTTTTTCTATAATATAATAATGCCTGTCTCTTAATATTCAAACTCCATATGTTGCATAAAGACCCACCCTTTTTTCAGTCTTTATAGTCATTTTCTTCCTAAATTCCAAATATATCATGTAAAAAAAATCTTAGGCTGGGTTCACACGAGCACATTAACGTCCGTAATGGACGGACGTATTTCGGCGGGAAGTCCCGGACCGAACTCAGTGCAGGGAGCCGGGCTCCTAGCATCGTAGTTATGTACGACGCTAGGAGTCCCTGCCTCTCCGTGGAACTACTGTCCCGTACTGAAAACATGATTACAGTATGGGACAGTTGTCCTGCAGAGACATAGTACATAACTATGATGCTAGGAGACCGGCTCCCTGCACTGAGTTCGGTCCGGGACTTCCGGCCGAAATACTTCCGTCCATTACGGACGTTAATGTGCTCATGTGAACCCAGCCTAACAATATTAATATTATCCAAATTCATTAGCCATCAAACACAGTTAAAAATTGAGGTCAGCAAAAAATATTTGCTGATCACAAAGTTAACTTTGATCAAATAAAAAAAATATAATGCGACAAACACAAACAAATTTATGGGAAAAAAAAGGATAAAAATCTTGAATTTACCGCTTGAAAAAAGGTAATGGCTTGTTGAAACATTGCCATTTTTGGAATAAACAAACCAATTTTTTCACTGAGTGCTGCCTGACCTTGGACTTTGTATTGCATTTAGTTGCTTATAGGAATCTTAAAAAGGACATTCCAATATTAACCCCTTCCCGCTCCTTGACATACTATTCCGTCATGGTAACCACATTGTTCACGCTCCATGACGGAATAGTACGTCACGGGAGGAACGGACAATTTGGACCGCCGGCTTCTTAGGGGTTAAACCACCATTGATGGCCCGCTACATGATAGTAGGCGGCGATAGTTACTATAGCAACCAGAAGCCTAATAATGGCCTCCGGCTATGCCATCTACGGAAGCCTAGTGGGTCCTGACAAAGTCAGCGAGTAGCTGACAGCTCTAATACGCTGCACTATGCATATAGTGCAGTATATTAGAAATGCGATCAGGGCCTCCTGCTTTCAAGTCTCCTGGTGGGACAAAGTAAAAGAGTAAAAAAAAGTTGTGTAAAAATAAGAAAATAAAAGTTTTAAAAGTAACAAAAGTAACAATCCCCCTTTTTCCCTTCTCAGTCCTTTATTATTAATAAAAACAAACTATACTGTAATGACAAGGTAGGGAGACAGACAGGTGAGCCCTAATCTACCCGCCACTCAGTCCCTGCCGACTTGCACGGCCCGTCCTAGGCGACGGCGTACAACTGGGCGACGGTCCCTACGCTCAATATGTGCACGACAGACAAACAGACAAGGGTACACAGAAGTTAAGGGAAATGGGGCAGTTGCCCACGGCAACACCATGAGCAACAAGAGTAGTGAACAAGCCGAGTCAAACCAGGAGTGTACGAGGTACCAAACGCAGAGCAGGAGAGTAGTCCGTAAAACCAGGGTCAATATGAAGCAGAGGTCAATAGTACAAACAGCAGCAGCAGAGCCAGGAAACAGGCAGAATCACAGGCAAAGGAGGAGCAGGAAATGAAGGTATAAATAGACAGAGGGCGGGAGCTAGCTCCGTCTGGCCAGGCTGTGATAGGCTCTCCCACTTCTCAGCCTCCCAGCCCGAGTGGTAGATGATGAGTCACTCTATCAGACTTAGGAGCAGGTGCAGACTGATTAACCACGGGCGTCGACACAGAAGCTGTGTCTGGCAGATCCTTTACATATACATAGTTGGTATCGCCGCGTCCGTAACAACCTGAACTACAAAAGTGTTTAGTTATCTATCCCGCACACCATAAAAGAAAATAATAATCCATACCAAAATCTAAAATTTTTGGTCACTTCACCTCCCCAAAAATTTAATAAAAAGAGATCAAAAAGTTGCATGTACCTAAAAATGGTACTGATCGAAACTACAGTTAGATACGCAAGAAACAATTCATCACACGGCTTTCTTGATGGAAAAAAAAAAAAGTTATGGCTCTTAGAATAAGGCAACACAAAAAGTAAATGATTTTTTATAAAAAGTATTTTATTTTGCAAACGCCATAAGACTTAAAAAAAACTATAAACATCTGGCATCGCCGTAATCATATTGCGCCGCAGAACAAAGTGAATTTGTAAATTATAGAGCATGATGAACCCTGTAAAAAAATAGAATAAAGAACAATTGTAGAATTGCTGTTTTTTAGTCACCACGCCCCTTAAAAATAGAATAAGAACTGATCAAAAAGTCACATGCACCCCATGAAAAGTACAATGAATTCCTCAAGGGGTCTAGTTTCAAAATGGGGTCACTTTTAATGGGTTTCCCATGTGCTGGTACCTCAGAAGCTCTGCAAATGTGACATGGCGCTCAGAAACCAATCCAGCAAAATCTACATGCCAAATAGCACTCCTGCCTTTCTGAGCCCTCCCGTTTGTCCAACCAGCAGTTTATGACAGCATATGAGGTATTTCCATAATCGGGAGAAATTGCTTTACAAATGTTGGAGTGCTTTTTCTCCTTTATTCCTTGTCAAAATTAAAAATTCATGCCTTTTATCTGAAAAATTTGATCTTCAATTGCACAGCCTAATTCCACAAAATGCAGCAAAAATTACATTAGAATTCTGAGACTTCTCCTGGAGCGGAATCACCGGCCGATGGGCCGCTGTGGCTGGGGTTTCCGCTTCAAGAGAGGGGGACCGCTCCAGGAGAAGTCCATGACGTCACTGTCCATGAATGGACAGTGATGTCAGGGACTTCTCCTGGAGCAGTCCCCATACAGTGGCGCTATCTACAGGAAGGCGGGGTGCCATCTGCGGGGTGGTGCCATCTAAGGGGGAGTGGGCATCTACTTAGTGCTATGTACAAGGGGGCTGTGTAGTACTTACAGGGGGGCTTTGTGGCACTAACTAGAGTTGGTCTGTGTGGCACTACAAAAAATGGAAACACGGCTCGGAATGGAAACAGAACGGATGCAAAACGGATGCAAAACGGCCGATAAAAACAGACCAAAATAGCAGTTTTTATCGGTCAACACTTGGACCCTGTCATGTGAATAGACCCTTAGGCTATATTCACACGACAGTGAAAAAAAATGGCCATTAGAAACTGATCAGCTGTCAGTTTTTCATGGCCATTTTGCACCAGTGTGTCTCCAAATTTTTATGCATTTCCAGTCCGTCTGTCCGTTTTGAATCACCATTTGACATCCATTTTGCATCCGTTTTTCATGGCCTGATGAATTTCATTTGTCATACTTTTTTTGTCCCAACCCCCTGAAAACACCCAAAGGAAGGTCATTGTCATGATTGTTTCACAGTTCCCCTGTAGATGATGGAACACAGCACCCCCATGTAGATGATGGCACACAGACCCCCTGTATATGATGCCACACAGCCTCTCTGTATATGATGCCACACAGCCTCCCTGTGTATGATGCCACACATCCTCCCTGTAGATGATGCCACACAGCCTCCCTGTAGATAATGCCTCACAGACCCCCTGTATTTGCCACACAGCTCCGACGTAGATGATGCCACACAGTCCCGAAGTAGATGATGCCACTCAGACTCCCTGTAGATGATGTCTCACACACACCCTACACCACCCTCCCTGTAGGAATTTCCAGGGACTGTCTCTGTAACTTCTGGACAGTCCCGGAAACATTCACTACAGTTGACCACTATGTCAAATGCCCCCTGTACTAGCGCCACACTACCCGTGTAGTGAGTGCAACAATACACTACATTTAACTTTCAGTTGCCCTACATACAGTGATTGAAATAAGTATTTGATCCCTTGCTGATTTTGTAAGTTTGCCCACTGTCAAAGACATGAACAGTCTAGAATTTTTAGGCTAGGTTAATTTTACCAGTGAGAGATAGATTATATTTAAAAAAAAAACTGAAAATCACATTGTCAAAATTATATATATTTATTTTCATTGTGCACAGGGCAATAAGTATTTGATCCCTTTGGCAAACAAGACTTAATACTTGGTGGCAAAACCCTTGTTGGCAAGCACAGCAGTCAGACGTTTTTAGTAGTTGATGATGAGGTTTGCACACATGTTAGATGGAATTTTGGCCCACTCCTCTTTGCAGATCATCTGTAAATCATTAAGATTTCGAGGCTGTCGCTTGGCAACTCGGATCTTCAGCTCCCTCCATACGTTTTTGATGGGATTAAGGTCTGGAGACTGGCTAGGCCACTCCATGACCTTAATGTGCTTCTTTTTGAGCCACTCCTTTGTTACCTTGGCTGTATGTTTCGGGTCATTGTCGTGCTGGAAGACCCAGCCACGAGCCATTTTTAATGTCCTGGGGGAGGGAAGGAGGTTGTCACTCAGGATTTGACGGTACATGGCTCCATCCATTCTCCCATTGATGCGGTGAAGTAGTCCTGTGCCCTTAGCAGAGAAACACCCCCAAAACATAATGTTTCCACCTCCATGCTTGACAGTGGGGATGGTGTTCTTTGGGTCATAGGCAGCATTTCTCTTCCTCCAAACACGGCGAGTTGAGTTAATTCCAAAGAGCTCAATTTTAGTCTCATCTGACCACAGCACCTTCTCCCAATCACTCTCAGAATCATCCAGGTGTTCATTTGCAAACTTCAGACGGGCCTGTACATGTGCCTTCTTGAGCATGGGGACCTTGCGGGCACTGCAGGATTTGAATCCATTACGGCATAATGTGTTACAGATGGTTTTCTTGGTGACTGTGGTCCCAGCTGCCTTGAGATCATTAACAAGTTCCCCCCGTGTAGTTTTCGGCTGAGCTCTCACCTTCCTCAGGATCAAGGATACCCCACGAGGTGAGATTTTGCATGTAGCCCCAGATCGATGTCGATTGACAGTCATTTTGTATGTCTTCCATTTTCTTACTATTGCACCAACAGTTGTCTCCTTCTCACCCAGCGTCTTACTTATGGTTTTGTAGCCTATTCCAGCCTTGTGCAGGTCTATGATCTTGTCCCTGACATCCTTAGAAAGCTCTTTGGTCTTGCCCATGTTGTAGAAGTTAGAGTCAGACTGATTAATTGAGTCTGTGGACAGGAGTCTTTTATACAGGTGACCATGTAAGACAGCTGTCTTTAATGCAGGCACCAAGTTGATTTGGTTCGTGTAACTGGTCTGGAGGAGGCTGAACTCTTAATGGTTGGTAGGGGATCAAATACTTATTTCTCTGTGCACAATGCAAATAAATATATATAATTTTGACTATGTGATTTTTTTTATTTTTTTTTATATAATCTATCTCTCACTGGTAAAATTAACCTAGCCTAAAAATTCTAGACTGTTCATGACTTTGACAGTGGGCAAACTTACAAAAACAGCAAGGGATCAAATACTTAATTCCTCCACTGTACTCACTGATGCAGCGCCGTCTCTCATCTTCTTCAGATGTGGTCTCTCGTCTGCACGGGATCTGCCAAGGTGGTGCGATGACATCACAGAACCCGTGAAGATGAGAAACCACACCTGAAGAGGACGGCACTGTATCGGTGAGTATGCCAACAATAGCCAGCAAGGGAACTAGTAGTTCCCTTGCCAATCCCCCTGTCACAGATCCGTTTTTAACAGTTGTTACATGTATTGACAGCTGTTAAAAACTGATCTGTTGACATCTTTGGTGGCCGTCTGGCCATGAATTTTTTTTCGACGGCCATTGTTCATGGACCGTTAAAAAAACGGCCATGTGAATACACCCATAGAACATCATTGTTCTGAAAACGGCCGTTTTCACGGTCTTGTGAATATAGCCTTAGTAGTAAAGATAAACTGCTGGCTCATAAACATAGCAGAGTTAGAACAGCAATAAAAAGGTTTGTTTTTTTTCCAATATCAACAAAATAGACTTGACTGTTTTTGTAACCCCCATAGACTATAGTGGAAAGAGCAATAAACATGCTCAACCTGCTCTTTCTTTCTCCTCAGCCTTTCTCGTCTGCTGCCGGCCACTTTGGATTGCCAAACAGGGGTCAATTAATAGGGTCAGAAAACCCCATTAAATAAAATCTTTTTAAGCCTTAATTAAAGTTGAATCAGTGGCTCTATAATTTTCTTTTTTTAAACTAGCAAATGAGAATAAAATAAGGATTAACTAATACAAAGTATTTGGCTTGTAGAAGAAAAGAGAAACACAAATCTTCTCCCAGACGCTTGTTCTTTGCTGGTTATAAAATGCATTAGATCTGTATGATACCAAATGAGTTGGAATCTCTGACATATAAAACCCATAGGTTTAATTTGGTGTTAAACGCGTTTCGAAACCAGACCGGTTTCTTCATCAGGCTAAAACACATAAAATATTATGTCAATTTTGATCATTTCAATAGTGAAAATGACCACCAAAGCAGAGTTAGACAGGTAACAGGTCAACATGTGCTATAACCATTTGCATTCTCACGTTACAAAAAACATTGCATCACAATGGTTGTAAAAAAACATTTCATTAATAGTACATATAATTTATCATTGTTCACAATGTGAGCACTAATGATTTGCCGTTTAGATGTCAAATAAATAGAAGCAGATCTATTTAGGTGTGTCTGGAAGACTATCGCTTGGCCAATTTATACTTTCTATACAATTGTAATGATGCTCAACCATAATATCACATAAGGGAATAAAATAAATATGTTAAATATTGTATAATAGAAGTAAACATGATATGGTGTTGTGGAGGTATTTCAATATAATTCAGTTTATCCATGTTCCACATTTGATAGATCTCATTTAGTTTTTGACAGCAGAGAGTGATACTACGACATACTATTAATGGCCCTTTTCAATCCCTGACCTTCACCTTTCACATTAAGATATAGTCTACAATGTGCGTGCCGATGTCAGAAATAGAATACCAGAAGTTAACCCAAGAACAAATGGAAATAGACTGCTATTACCTCTGGGAGAAAATATCTCTGTACGGGCTGCCATGTTGGAGAGCTATTCCATAGCCTTTGCTACTAATGCTGTTTCCGATGACAGTCACTGAACATTCATCATCCGTGAGGGCTGCATACTCCACTACTGTCACATCCCATAAGAATGCATAGTTTCCTTTCTTTGCCTGGAAGTAAGGAATAATAAAAAGACAAAGAAAACATATACAACACATGTTTAGATTACATTATGTTTGAGACCAAAATAAAGAAAACAATAAAATTACATATAAATCAATAAGAAATGCTGAGTGTGAGTGTGAGTGTGTGTGTGTGTGGGGGGGGGTTATTTTAATTATGGATTTATTTTTCCCACAATTGGCTGTTTTTTGTAGGTTTTGATGAAATGTGATTTTTATTTTGCTGAATAAAATGCTTATACTACACACTAAATTGGATTAATAACTTTTTTCAAGTACAACATTATTTAAAGAATGTTGGGTATTGCCTTTCATGCCGTTTGGTGAACGTAATCATGACTTTATCCGAGTATTATTTTTTCATATCTATGTGATAAATAATAAGTACAAAACAACAGATGGCTCAAGGATTAAGCACAAAAGAATGTGAATTTACAGGCCCTGGCTTTCTGTGCTGTACATTTGCATAAAAAATGCATGAACATGAATCCATCACCAGTGGCATGAATTATGCGAATGTATAGACTGCTTTATCAAACAACGGAAGCTGTTCCAAACAACGAGCGAGAAAAAACTAATTGAATAAAAAAAAAAAAAGGCTTGTTCTGTTGAACTCTTATTACTCCGTAAAGAATTTTCTGGGCAACTGATGTTAAAAGAAAATTATAGCTAAATCACAACACAAGAAGTTCCTAAGAGAAAAAACCTTATTAAAATTTGCATATACAAAATGCTTTGTTGTTTCATGCTTTAACAGAATTAATTACTTTATTTTACAAACTCCTATTAAACACATATTGTGAAGGGGAATAACTTGAAATGACCTCCATTACTGCTCTTTAGAGCCTGAACACAAATACAAATATGTTGTTTTTGCTTTGTTTGGGTGGAAATTATTTGTATAGTTTGCACAATTAATAAACAATACGTAGCAAAATACTTGCATAAAGACAACCCCTATCCATATGCCCTATTAGAGGATGTCAGAGAGCACACATGCTGTAGTACATGATTGTAATAATACGTTTCCCCTATAGTGGCCGCTGTGGGGAAAATGCCTGTCCTGTGCTGTGTGTACAGAATCCCTGTGTTGTCTTCTTACTGAGCAGTCACATCGTACACAGAGACTTCTGTAAATTGTGACTGTTCAGTGAGCAAAAACCACAGACATTTGTACACAGCACAGTAAATCTATGCAGTGTCTGCTCTGTCAGGACCTCCCAGCCCCACCACCCATGCTTACGAATGAAGCAGCCAGGACTCTACTCCTTTATGTGCTGACGGAGAGCAGATCCATTTCCAGTATCTTCTGCCTCTGCACACTTCTTCTGGCTGATAAGCTCAGGGAAAGGTGTTTACTGCAAGGCTGCTCCCAAGTGATGCCGAAGACCCGCTCTGATTGGACAGAGTCACAGTGATGTAGAAGGCAATGCCTACTGCGGAGATGTGAGGTCTCCTACTCTCTGTACCTTTACTCAAAATGAACATATTAGGCGCCCAGCAGGGCAGGGGCCATAGCGGGACAACAGGAGGGACAAAAAATAAAATTTACAGTGTTGAAATTGAGAGGACGTCAGAAATAAGGGGAGGTATATATATATATATATATATATATATATATATATATTTTATTTTTTTTTGAATTTTTTTTCAATTGGCAGTTCCTATTTAAGAAAATATTTTATTTGTTTGAAAGGACTAATTTTTCCTGCCTATGAGATACATGTTAAGTAGCCCCCCATTTATTTAAATGAAAGTGGCATGTCCTTTCTTGCTGCGGTTCCACCTTTTACTTCCCAATAAAATCAATCGGAGGCAGAAAAAAAAACACGTAGCTTATTTCCAAGCGTTTTTCGTTGAGTAGTTTGCCCGCGGTCCACAATGACAAAAAAAAAACGCAGGTAGGTCAAAATCTGAATCTCAGATTTTTTCTGCCTCCAAAATACTCTGTGTAAGCTATGCCTGAAAAGGTGGAGATTGGTGGAGTCTAGAGGAGATGGTGGAGGTGCCACGTGTATGATCACTGTAATTGGTCGGTCTGTATAGATAGATGAATCACAGCTTTGCCAGATGGTTTAAATTAGCATCACTGCTCTGCACGCATCATTCCAGTTAGGAGCGGTGAGCAGAGCAATTCTGTACTGCTTTGGGCTGTGCTGCTGGGGTTTGATGTGCGATCTGCTTACTTTCGACCAAGTGGGCGTTGTACAGAGGAGTGCATGACGCTGACCAATCGGCATCATGCACTCCTCTCCATTCATTTACACTGCACTAGCGATATAGTTATATCACTATGTGCAGCTACATACACAAGCCCTAATATTACTACAGTGTCCTGATAATGAATACACATGACCATCCAGCCTGGACGTCATGTGTACTCAGAATCCTGACACTTCTGACTCTTTTTTTTGTGAGATTCCGGCAAGTGAAACCAAATCTCGCGAGATTACGGAGCTAAACGAGATTTGGTTTCACTTGCAGGAATCTCACAAAAAAAGATTCAGAAGTGTCAGGATTCTGAGTACACATGACGTCCAGGCTGGATGGTCATGTGTATTCATTATCCGGACACTGTAGTAATGTTAGGGTTTGTGTATGAGGCTGCACATAGTGATATAACTATATCGCTAGTGCAGTGTAAATGAATGGAGAGGAGTGCATGATGCCGATTGGTCAGCGTCATGCACTCCTCTGTACAACGCCCACTTGGTCGAAAGTAAAAGTACGCCCACTTGGGCATTAAGAAAGCTCATTAGCATAAACCAAAATGGCTCTTAACGTTGTGAAAAAAGATTGTTTTTTTAAATAAAAAGCATTACTGTCACCTACATTACAGCACCCATCTCCTTATATAGGAGATATGGCACTTATAATGTGGTGACAGAGCCTCTTTAATGCTATTTTGAATACTTTAAGGGCAGGAGTTTTAAAATGTATATGGGGCTTCTAACATATAACGGCCCCCTCCCTTACAACCTTCAAGTCCCTGTGCAGCTACTCTGTTCCATTTACTCAATCCCTCTTTTTCTCTGATGCATTCCCTGCCACTGACTCTAAGGCTATGTTCACACGCTTAACAAGAAATGGCTGTAAATAAATAATTTTAAGCCGTTTTTTAACCAACTAGCGTTTTTTGCTGCGTTTTTTACGGCCATTTTTGGAGCTGTTTATCTATTGAGTCAATGAAAAATGGCCCCAAAACGGCTCAAGAAGTGACATGCACTTTGTTTTATGAGGCGTTTTTTACGCGGCTGTTTTTAAAATGGATTGTCATTTTTCCCATTGAAATAAATGGGCAGATGTTTGGAGAGTCCCCGCATTTTCAGCCGTTTTAAATTTTTTTAGTAAGAGTCAGCGGCAGGGAAAGCATCAGGGAAAAGGAGGGATTGAGTAAACAGTGCAGAGCAGCTGAAAACCATGTGTCTTTCCGTACTTAGAAGGGGGCATTTGTTTGCCGCTGTGCCGCCCGCTCTAAAACACAGCAAGTTGCCGCCCGAGGCGAGATGCTCATCTCGTCTCATGGCAGAAACGGCCCTGTCGCTAATATACATTCCGGTCCCCCGTAACGCTGATTATGAGGTTTAAATAGATTTTTATAGCACTGGCGGAGGACCGGAAGTCTAGTTGCACAGTCTTTCTCCATGTTGACACGACTCTTCGTCATATGACCGTCCCCACTGTACTCTATGTACAAGCAGTAGTTATAGTAGTAAATGTATATTAGCGAGAGTACTCACATACTACAGAGAATACGTTGCTAATAATTTTCACTCCCCACATAACCCCCAAGTCATTTATCTCTGAGCTTATCATAAAAGATGGATATAAGGACTTTATTATTTGCTGGCATTTTCTGAAGAACATGAATAGGCAGAATAATAAAGCAATCAATCCCCCATCAATAGTCTCTGTAATTATTTGAGAAATATATATATAAAAGTTAGATATTCCCAACAAGTAATTGATGTTGTGAAGAACTGATAAACACCTACACGAAAAAAAATGTAAAAATCAATGCTGATGTAATAAACCTGTTGCAAATAAGTAGACAAAATAATATGTTTTGTATTTGCTTCACACTGTTTTGCATCCAAACTGTATTTAGAGCAAAGATTATATCAAAGTGTCTATTCAAAGTCCTGATGATAAACAATATGTGTATAGTGAATAGTGACCGTCTGATTATCCAGAATAATGAAGTGAACCTCTGCCTTTAATGAAGATGATGAATGGAACATGTCACTTCTTGTCTTGCCTTCTAAAGATGTCACCCACGAGCATTTTGTAGCCGCCTGCCCTTACATTACAAGCCTCATTATGAGTGATAATCTTTGGCTTTTAAGTTGAATATTTCTCTCCGCACTTTTTAAAATCCAACCTTGAAATGTTCTGCCAGAAAGCTCGTTCTCATGTCAGGATGTTCTATTAGATTCTATCTTTAGAAAACAGCAGCCTTTTATCTATAGACATATCTAGACAAGATAATTGTAATAATTCCTTGAGAACAAAATGAAAGCTTTGAGAAGATTACATTCTAAATAAAAGATGTTTATTTATTTAAATAGCAATGTCACCTGTGCCTACTGCCGTCCTTACTAACCAACCTCTTCATTAATTGAAGGAACTACTTTAGATTTTAAAAGTCCATTAATCTGCTCACATTCGTTGGCCTGTAATTCATTAAGTCTCATCACAGCTTTAAATAGGAATCAGGGAACACCCTCTTGTTGGCACTTATTTCCAGTGTGGAGCATGCTCTTTATTTGTGGGCATATAGCAATTATGTCTATGGCACCCCAAGGACTTCAATGAAAACTGTAAGCATATCAGAGAAAACATCTTAGTCTCAGATAACATTGAAAGAAAGTTTCTATTAACAATGAGACTTATACTACATGATGGATGAAAAAATAATTATATGTTTAGTCTATCTTTTACTCCTTAGTGTCAAATATTTATCCAACAATACTGGGCTCACTACAGACCCTGATAGAAACACTTGTTAGAATTGTATTATTGGCTGTACACGCTACTATACCACACTCATGGAAGTTCACGTCTCTCATTACTTTTTGGTTCCAAAAACCCATAATCTCTAAAAGATGAAAGTACTGATGTCAGATGCCAAAGCTTCCTTTGAAGCCTACTTTAAATAATTGGAATATAATTGGCTCCATTTAGTGAACAATCCTGAATACAATAATTATCTTTGATTCTGAGAGTCCTGTACACAACTTATGGTCTCCCATTCTCCTAAGCGTCTTCTCTAGCCAATCCTCAAAGACAACATTACAGCTGCTCTTAGGCTCCTTCACTGTACCACGATTCCACTACATACCGGATATACCTACCACATCTGTTTTTGTATGTCCCTTGCCCCCCTGGTATCAGGAGAAACTGTACCGAGCTGTATATGCAATGGTATCTTTCCATGTATAAGTTTGAGCTTTGTTTCTTAGTTCCTAACTGAACATGTTGATGATTTTCAGTGTACTTGCCTATGTTTATATTGCCTCTTGCGCCTGGTCATCCTATCCTCTAATGAGAGAAAGGATTCACGGCACTCACCATTTAAACAAAGTATTTTCCTTATTTTCACATATCCATGCAGGTATAAGAATGGGAGACAAACAAAAAGCAGGTGGCGAACAGCCATTTCACATCCCAATGACGATCTGTCAAAGCCTATTTGCAATACAGGCAGATCACGTTTCAATCCCCAACTATGTGCATTAAACTTTTTACAATGTTAAGTACAATGTTATAATACAAAAGGCATACATATTATAGAAAGAAATACCAAATGGGTTTAGAAGGATTATCTAGGAAAAGATGTGTGTAAAGATTGTCATTATTGTAAACATAGTAAATGTAGTATAGATTTTATTATACCTCATATGATAAAGGTTAATCACCTAGATAGATGCCTTTTTCCCACTACTTGGACCAGTTTTGCATCATATTTATTGGATACCTAGGCTTTTTTTAAAACCTAAATATTTTTTATTGCCATGAATCCTACTTACTAACCACAATTGATGTGGCCAGCCTGTATACTAGGATTCATATATATGCATTGAGGCCATAAATATGGTTCTAAATATAACTGAGAAGAAGTCTTATGTGAACTTTATCTGCAAAGCTTTTGAAGTCATATTATCTAATAACACTTTTAGTTTTGGGGACTACGGATATCCCAAGTGCACCAAAACTGTGATAGGTATGCCAGTGACACCCACTTTTGCAAATTTATTTTTTACCTCCTGAGAAATATATATACACGGTACAGAAGCCTTATGACGGATATATACAACCTATGTTAAGATTTATATATGACGTTTTGATTGTGTGGTTTGAAACGGAGGGAAATTTCTTGGCTTTTGTATCATATTTAAATGTGATCTGAATATGGCTTACACATCTAGTTTTGGGGGCACCAAGTTAAATCTTTAGATGTTAATATTAAAACTGATGGATGTCAAGAAATCAAGAGTGAATATAGGTTGCCAGAGTTATCATTCACAACATGTAATGCGATCTCTCATGTTTTGACAATTTTTATGGCTGAGAAGAATTAGTAGTGTGTACGATCACTTTTTGGAGCAATCAATATAACTTGCCTATTGGATGAAAGCAAGGGAATATGATGAAATGATTTTTTTTTTAATGCATTTTCTAAAATCATTCATAAAAATAGAAAGGAATTGCTCTGAAATCAAACAATACCAGATTTATTTTCTCTTTTCAATACAGTCAATATAACTGACCAGATCAAACAGACTATCAGAGAGCATTCGCATCTCAGGGGCCGATAACGATTTAGCTGATAGAGCAAAACAACCACCGAATGTAACATTTCCAAGATGTAGCAATTTGAGAGATTAATTAGTTACAGAAAGATATCAAGAGGTGAAAACTATGTGGTTATGTGATTCTTGCCCCTACTGGTAATTATAAATGCGGTCACTGCTCGTACTGTTGAATTATGTGAACAGGTAAAACAGTCTGGGGAGCAATACAACATTCTCCACAACAGCTAATTACCTGCCGTATTACATTACATTAGTAAGACTATTTGTCGCTTATTCAAAAGATTTTGGCATTTTCATTCTCTGAGCACCTTCTGCTCCACGGGAGGTTTCTGTCCTCCATGAGCTCGCCTTGGGATGTACCAGACTGATTCATCATATCAAGGATTGATCCGACATATCTCCCAATTGAGAGATTGCAAATAGTCTTTTTCCCGTTGAATGGGAAAGATAGGCATACACATCTATTACAGTGTGAGGCTAAATGGATCATCTGAATGGAGGCTTTGGGTCTGAATAGTCATAAGAATGATCTTTATATTTTATATTGTACTATGTTTTTGTATATATGAACATATATTTCTATGCATGCTTTTTTTAGTATAACATTGTACTCGACTTTGTATTGGGTGTAATTCACATGGCTGGGGATTTCAGCGTGATCCCATTGTATCCCAATAGGCCTTAACAGGGTTTTCCAGATTCTGACAACTGATGACCTATCCACCGGATAGGTCATCAGTACATGATCTGCGGGGGTCCGACACCTGGGCCACGCACAGATCAGCTGATCCGGTGCCTCCGTGCACCGGACGTACAAGCCGGAGCAGGTAGCTCCGGCCACGGAATAGCAGCCGAGCTGCAGTACTGCAGCTCTTCTCCTCTTCAAGTGAATAGGAGCAGACCTGCAGTTCAGCAGCACGGCCGCTATGCTATGTACGGAGCCAACTGCTTCCGGGCTCCGTACATAGCATTATGTGCCACAACATCCAGTGCCAGCAGGCCACCAGAGTGGCTCATCAGTGCGGGGTCCGGGCGTTGGATCCCCACCGATGACATACTGATGACCTATCCAGTGGATAGGTCATCAGTTGTCAGAAGTTGGAAAACCCCTTTAAGAAAGCTTCACTGTGATGTGAAATGGAGGTTGGCCGCTATCTGTTTGTTTGTCCCTTTTTCTTATTCCTGCATGGATATGTGAGAAAAAAAAATACATTGTTTTAAATGTGAGTGGCGTGAATCCTCTCTCTTCTTGGTGGATTATTAATTTGTGAATGTTTATGCACTAAGCCCCATTGAGAGATGCAATGATAAAAAATGAAATGAATACTTTTCTCCAGATATGCGCTACCTATGAGTAGTGCAGACTATCAACTCTATAATATTGAAACAAGTCAACCTGTATTTATTTTATGTCCCTTCAATTTCTTGATAATAATTTTAAAGATTTGGAAAGTTTAAAGAAGAAAATTTTTATTTTAAAAATAAATAAAAAAGGCAACATTAAATGTCATCAAGGGCGTAACAAGTAATCATAGGACTCCATAGAAAAACTCAGCAACTATTACCATTGAGCGCGCCCAAGATAGGGAAAGGCCATTGCTCTGATATATATCTTGTGTTTTTCCTCCTTCCCATAACCATTCAGTGATCTTAATTCAAACTTTCCACTTCCTCTGCGCTCATTTCTTCTACTGTCCATCACCTCTGCGGCTCATTTGAAGCCACATTGCAGGAACTATGCCTGCTACCCTGGTAATAAAATCTATGCCGGCCATAAAAACCCATGCTTTCTGGTCTTACATATAGCAGGATTATTACAGCAGGTTCATCTGGTGCACTTGCAGACAACCTATATATGATTTAGTTTGTATGAGATTCAACATCAAGCAATGGCATTACTTTACAGGTAAGGTCTGCTGTATACAGGCAAATGTAGACCAAGCCTAAAGGATATCACCAGTACTGCTTGTGTATGGTTGTTTGTAATGTTCTTTCACTTCATTGTCCTATAAGTATAAAGGTTTTATATAACCTTTGAAATATGTCAACACAATCGTTGCAAAATATATAAAATATATAGATTAATATTACTTCTAATAATTATTATTATAACTATCATCGTCTCATCTATTTTATAAATAAGGGAGATACAGGCATCAATTCGTGTTATTTGTGATTCTATGTCAATGTAAATGATAATAATTAATGAAGATATATTTCTTACCTTCCTAATACCTTCTGAAGGGTTGGATACACAATTGTCAGCTCCATTGTTTTTGCTAATGGTTCTCCAGAGTTCTGCAAATGTGCTGTCTTGTTCCAAAGTGTTAGTTCCTTTTGCTTTAAAATATTCATATACTGCTGAATCTTTTACTGTCCCATACGACAAATCCATTTGTTTGGCCAAGTCTTGAAATGTTCTGTAGCAGAAATCATACATAACATTTACTTAAACTATTTGTCTTTTTGAGGATAAAAAAATAAAAAAAGCAACAATAACAAGCAACTTAAAAATAAATGATATAATAACTACAGTATGAGGTATATATCTACAGTATGTAGGTTCTGTAAGGAGTAGTTCACACAACGTTTTTTTGGCACTGATTTTGACGCATTTTAGCACCAAGGAACGCCCCAAATTGCCCCCTATTGATTTCAATGGGAGGCAGAGGCTTTTTTTTCCCTGGCGGCTTTTGGCTGCAGGCGGCAAAAAGTGGCATGCTCTTTCTTTAATTGGTTTTCGCATCTGACTTCCTATTGAAATTAACTGGAGGCAGAAAAAAACAGCGACGCCAAAAGAACGCCACCAAAAGCATAAAAGAATGCCGGCAATTCAAAATCTGCCTAACAATTCCTGAAGGAATTTTGAGGCAGATTTTTTCTCCCTGAAAAAAAATGCTGTGTGAACTCCACCTAAAGCTGACCAAATTATAATGCATATGTATACAGTATTGCTAGATTAAAAGTAATGGAAGTAACGATTTTGGAGAAATAACATACAATACATGACTTCTGCTAAAGGGGTTGTATGGGATTACAAAAATTAGTCTTTTTTCTTCTAGAATCAGCGCTACTATTGTCTTTGGGATGTGTCTAGCGCACCTCATCCCCATTGCTGAGCTGCATTTGTAAACACAGCAAACAGACAAGAGAGGCATTGTTTCTGGGAAAAGAAGACCCCTTTTTATTAAATCCTGGACAACCCTTTTAATGTTCTTGCAGTTATCCTGAAGATACATGTTAATATAGTTACTAGACTTTACCCTGATTTTTTTAACATAGATTAAATTATTTCCTTACCCTCCACACTTTTATTTATTTTTCTTAAATTAATGACAGTAACCCCTACTAGTCTGAAGGAACCCATCCTACTATCTTAAATGTCAACAATTTTCCTCTTACAATTATTTAAAATAAATTTACAAAAAATATGTTCTCTATGAATCAGCATGCAGCGGACAGGCTATTTTCGGTCTTACAGCGGGAATAGAAAGACAGAATTACAGATTCAGAATCCATGTCTTTTCAGCTATATACAGATTATTGTAGTTTGGGGAGAGTTGTCAGAGTCTCTTCAAAATGATAATGGTGATAATGATACACTAATGTGATCCTGCTATTGTGGAAACCAATTCCCGGTAGTAAAAAATAAAAAAGGAAATGTAGATGACACTTAAGGGCGAGTGAACACTAGTGTACTTTGTTTTAATGCATTTTAAGCCATTATTTTGACAGAATAATAGCCCTGAACCATAATTTTGTATATAATATGGTACTTAATAATGTAAATATCTTATTATCTGTCTTACTGCACTATCAAAGTTCCCATCTAACGTTAAAGCTTCTATGTGAAATCATTGTTGAGAAGTGGCTTACATAAAGTTTCTGGTATGTCAGCACTCCCACATTGTGTATACAGTGACATATCAACATTTCCACTGACCATAAACATGAATTCCTGTTCAGAACAGGTACAATGCAATTAAAACATAATAATTCAGACTAAAGCCAAGCTTACATTCTACCCCCCCTATGGTGCAAATGTTCTCGTGGCAAAACCAACTGTGCTTAAACTTGAATTTTACTGTTTTGAGTGGTAATAAGATTTAATTTGCTGATATATGTTTGTGTTAAAACAAAAAAAATAACTTCAATACATTGCCTTAATAAGCATCCCCTTCCCCTATTCCCTATTATGGACATCACCCTGTTCTGGACTCCCCTCAATGAGCCAGAGTGGGGAACTGCTAAGTAAAAGCAGCTTCTGCTCTGGTAGATTTGGCTTGTCTATGTATTACATGGACGGCCATTCTTTTAAATGGCCAGCATATAATATTACATTTTGTATGGACAGTTAAAATAGCGGATACTGTAAGCCACAATTGTATTGGCCTGATGAAGACACCTGTTCGACGTTGAAATGCGTAGCTGACTTACTTGTATTTATTATTACATTTATAAATTTAATTTAAGACTTCCTTCTTATTAGCAGCGCCATTTTTTTGGTCCTTGTTTTTGTTTTGTTTTTTTTCCTTCCCTTGCTTGTATTTTGGCAACAACCAGTGTTGCGTTTTATGGACCAGGCAGCAGCTTTATACCCGGTTTTTATCTGCACGTCTCAGTGTTGTACCTGCCAGTACGAAAACCCTAAGGTGAGCGCATTTTATGTTCTCTCCTGTCCTTACTAAATCGCACAGTAAAGTCCCCTAGAGGGACTAAAATAAAAGTTGAAAAAAGTTTAATAACGTTTATAATAAATAAATAAAAATCACAATTTGGTATTGCTGCGTCAGTAACGACCTCCCAAATAAAGCTATTACATTATTTAACCCGTACGGTGATTGCTGTAAAAAATAAAATAAAATACAATGCTAGAATTACTACTTTTTGTTCATCCTGCTTTCAAAATAATTTGATAAAAAGTGATCAAAAAGTTGCATGTACTGCAAAATGGTACCAACAAAAACTACAAGTCGTCCTGCAAAAAAAAAAAACCCTCATACAGCTGCATCGGTCGAAAAAGAAAAATGTTATGGCTCCTAAAATATGGAGACACAAAAACAAATAATTAAAAAAAAAAAAAAGACTGTTTTTACTGTGTAAAAGTAGTAAAACATAAGAAAACTATATAAATATTGCCGCAATCATAACAAAACACTGAATAACATTTTTATGTTATTTATACCACAAGAGCGTAAATTTAGGACGCAAAAAAGTGTGGCGAAATTGCTAGGTTTTTTTTTTATTCCCCCGTAAAAAAGTTACTAAAAGTTAATCAATAAACTCGATGCACCCCAAAATGGTACTGTTAAAAAATACAATGCAACAAAACAAGACCTTATACAGCTGTCTCAATGCAAAAATAAAGCAGTTATAGCTCTTTGAATGTGGCGATGGAAAAACGTAAGAAAATAGCTTGGTCATTGGGTCTAAAATAGGCTGGTCATTAAGGGGTTAAAATAGACTTATTTTTATTATTTCTAATAAAGAGTATTAGTAAGCGGATATTTGATCCTAAAGATAAAACCAAATATTTTTATTCTTAAAAATGTTACATTACTTAAAACAAAAACCAAAAAAACTGTTTCAACCTTTGAAAATAATCAAAAGTTTCAAAAACCAGCCTGGTGTAGCACATGTATTTACATAAATAAAAGAAACTGCTTCAAAGTATTTAACCTTTTAAAATAATTTATATTGATTTGCTATTTCAAAAACACAGTCCTAAAAGCATTTCCAATTATTTAACAGCTAGTCCATTAGGTGTTTTAATGAATATTATTATATTAACTGTTTATGTTCAAATATGATTCAAACTGTTGTCTTAATAGGAAACAAGCTGGAATTAAATGGGCACGCCTCTTAATAATTAATCTACGTCAGCCAGGAACAGTTACATAGTTACATAGTTACATAGTTACATAGTTACATAGTTAGTACGGTTGGAAAAAGACACATGTACATCAAGTTCAACCAAGGAATGGGAAAAGGGAAGGGAAAATGCAGTACATTATAGTAAAAGTGTTAGGCTTAAAGCAGTGGAAACGGCTCAAAAGTCGCTATTTTTCTTTTTACTAATGAGCCATTTTGACTTTTCTACTCAGACCGCAGTGTTTTTTTTTTTCATCCCTGAATTCCAAAAGCCATACATTTCTTTTATTTTTCTGTCAACATAGCCGAATGAATGCTTGCCTTTTGACAAATGTGTTGTGGTTATAATGGCCCTCTTTAAGTTGGATATAATATATTTAATAACTTTTAATGATTTTTGGGAGATTGAAAAAAAAACCAGCAATTCATTGCTTTTTTGGCTATTCTTTTTATAGGGTTCATTATGCAGTTTAAATAACATGAAGCTTTATTACATGATTCTTTAAAACACTTTTTAACCCTTTCCCGATTGATGGCGTATTCTTACATCATAACCGGGTAAGGGAAGTATGGAGCATATCCCGCTCAAGCGGGATCCCACTTGTGTAACCGCTTAAATGCCGCAATCAATTGTGACCGTGGCATCTAAGGCTTTAGAAAGAGGAGGGAGACCCCCTATGACAACCTCTCGCCCCTTGTTACGCGATTGCGGGTTGTGCCGATGGTAGGCATGGCTCCCTAATCAAGGCCCCCAGATCTGCCATCTTTTTACTCCTATTAAGCCCTGCCTCAAAATCACGATATACTGCAATAAATTAGTACTGCAGTATAAAGTGCAAGCGATCCAACAGTTGCTGATTCAAGTCCCATACGGGGACTAATATAAAAAGAAAAAATGGTAAAATAAAGGTTTTTTTATGTAAAAAAAACAACTTTTCCCCTTAAAGCATTGTAAAAACAAATAAAAATAAACATAACTGGTGTTGCCACATTCGTAAAAGTCGAAACTATTACAATTTAACATTGTTTAACATGCATACTGAACACCGTAAAAAAAAAATAACTGTAAAAATGCAACATTGCTGTTTTTTGGTCACCTCATCGCCCACAAAAAAATAGAATATAAAGTAATCAAAAACTCGCATATACCCCAAAAGGGTACCATTAAAAAATACAACTTGTCCCGCAAAAAAGCAAACCCTCATACCGCTCAATCAACAAAAATATTAATAAGTTATAGCTCTCTGAGTGTGACAACACAAAAAGATTTTATTATTAAACAATTCGTGATTTTTCCTTGTAAAAGCAGTAAAATATAAAAAAATATAAAAATTTGTTATCGCCTTAATCATATTAACCCACAGAATAAAGTTAACATGACATTGTTATTGCTTGGTTAACTCCGAAAAAAAGTAACTTAAAAAACAATATAGGAATCGCTGTTTTTTGTCCCATTCCACACCAGAAATAATTTTTTACCAGTTTCCTAGTACGTCATATGGTACAATAAATGGTGGCATGAAGAACTACAACTTGTTCTGCAAAAATAAAGTCCTCATATGGCTATATTGACAGAAAAATAAAAAAAGTTATGGCTTTTGGAATGTGGGGAGGTAAAAACGAAAATGAAAATCTGAAAAATGTCTGAGGCGGGAAGGGATTTATATGGCTTTTGGAATGTGGGGAGAAAAAAATGAAAATCTGAAAAATGTCTGTGGCGGGAAGGGGTTAAAGAAAATAATTTGTCTCATAATTTTTTTTATCATTAATCTTTGCTTGCTATGACAATTTTATTTTGTCTTCAGTGTATCTTTATGAGGGCTTGTTTTTTCTTTGCGGGACAAGTTGAAGTTTTCATTGGCACCATGCCGACCATGAAACAAAGGTGCAGAAGCACTCCGTTGAGCGCCCTGCACCTTAGGCTGCGATTGGCGCTCATCAATAGGCCGTAGAAAGGCTCATAGAAGTTCTATGTAAGCCATCTTTAGCCTAACAAGGAGCACCGATCACAGCCAAAGGTGCAGGGCGCACTGCTCCGATCAAAACTTCAGCTATGCTACTCTTTGAGAAATGAATCAGTACAGACTAAAATGTTGAACCTAAAAATGACATCGTATTAAAAGCAAAACGTGTAATTTTTTAGGCATCAGAGGGAAAAAAATATGTGTATGAGTAATGTAGCTAGCACTGGAACAACATAGATAATTAATGAAGCCTATTTTTCTCAATGACGAAAGTGAAGACTCTTTAGCCTTATGCCATATTTGGTTATGATAATTAGCAGATCCGCCTGTTTACTTCAAATACAGAAACGATCAGCTTTGCAGAATTCCTTTGCGTTTAGCACATCATCTCAGACTTTCTTTCATCAGAACATTTTCATGAATCAAGATTTTGAGCCACAACACAAACATAATACGTCAATGGAAAATGAAATGTTGCTGTTATCATCTATTTAAGGAGTTTTTGTGATTAATTACTAAATAACTAACTTCTTGTGATGAATACTGTTATAATTGGTCAGCAACTATAATCTTTTCGAGATTGTTCTGCTTTACAAAGGGAATGTCAGTAAACACTTTTTTTTACTTACTAATTTATTCACTTAAAGGGGCTAACCAGGAGTTTTATCATTTTGAAGGAGGGCAGGGAAGGGTATAAAATAAACAGGTACTCACCCTATCAAATGACCCCCGCTCCAGCATTGACACCCTCGTTCGCCACCGCTCTTGTCCTGGAGGCTCTGGCTGCAGTCACGTGCCGTTCGTAGCAGCATCAACACTGAGGTCAGTGATTGGTTACAGCAACGCGTGACCCATGAACAACACGGCGGTGCTTCTGGGACCTAAGAGCGCGCAAACGGGTGGTCAACGCTCGAGCAAGGGGCGTTTGAAAGGGTGATTACCCGTTAGTTTAATATTTTATACCCTCTCCTGCCGTCCAGCAAAATTTTAAAATTTACATATAACCCCTTTAAGAAACAAAGTTATCTCCAACCATATTAGCCATGTAAAAAATTAACTGCCTCTTAAATAAAGGATTGCTCCACTTTTTTCAGTACTAAATGCCTTGCATAATTTGATTTGAGCCTTCTTAAATTAGGTCTGGGTTTATACAAATACCAGTTACATAAGCCTCACAACCAGTGAGGAAAGACATGCCAAAATTAAAAAATATTGCTCAGTTTACCATTTATTTGTCTCTGCAATCCACTGTAACATTAAAATAAGCACAAAAGAAGTCAATTATGTTGTTATAGCCGAGAATGATGCTGTCAGAGGAAGGACTGTGAAGCATATGATCACTCCTTTCAAAACTGCTTCTCCAGCTACGCCTCCCCAACAACTGTGTTGCGCCTATCCGCTGCAGCCAGATTTACAGTTTAAGAAGCACTGGTATTAAGTACAGTATGAACATGATATCAACAGGCAACCAAAATGGTAGTAGTGCGATGATGGGAGATGCTTTATTGCCTTAGCACTGGGGATACACTTTTTCGATGATGTAAACCCTCAAACGGTTCCATACCGTAATTTCATGTATTTCGATACTAAGCTTGCCGCCGCACAGCTTAGCATTGTAACACATGAATGTATGAGCGGGGCTGCGGCTGTGTGATACAGCCATTGCCCCGCCCCCCTGAGTACTGAGAAGTGCGCGCGGTCATCATGATGTGATGCAACCAGCACTGCACTAATGAGCGGCGGCACTGAAGACAGAACATGGCGGGCACACTACAAAACACCCCCATGTTATGTCTTCAGTACCTGCGCTCATTAGTGCAGCGCCTGCTGCATCACCTCATGCTGACCGCGTGTGCACTTGTTGTCTGGAGCGGGGCAATGGCTGTATTACACAGCCGCTTCCCCTCTCTAATGGCAGAGATCTGAGAAACTTCTCCTCTCTGCCGCTATTCCCCTGAATGCTGCAATAAAACCTGACCACAGCATTCAAGTAGAAAATGAGTAGGGGTGCCCTTTGGATCGCGTCACAAGGAGTCCAGGCGATTGAGGGACATACCATATATGGGCAGACAGCCCAGGGTCCATTGAAGGACCCCAGGACTGTCTGACCATATTTCCTGTTGTTAGGGCATACTTAGGTATGTCCTAACAACTGCCTGTGTACTATCCGTACATAGGCTAATGTACTGGCATATAAATATATGCCAGTACATTAAAGTTTAAAAATTAAAAAGTAAAAACAAAGTAATGGTAAATAAAAAAATACACACACATTTTTTTACAATAAACATTAAAATAAGTCTCAATACATAAAATATACACATATTTGGTATTGGCGCGGCCATAATAACCTGCACAACAATTTTTTTGCATAATTTCTGATGTATATGCTATAAAAATATAAAATAAAAAGTTATTTCTTTCATTTATTAATGTAAGGCACGAGGTGTGATGAATTTAACCCCAGTAATTAACCCCATCATGTACCTTACACATTAACTCAATGTTGTCAATTATAACTGAGAAACATGATGGGGTCAATTACTATTAATGTGAGGCACATTCAAAATTCATCATGTGCCTCACATCAGAAAATGGAAGAAGTAATTTTTTTTATTACTGTTGGCAAAGTATCGTTTTAGTATAGAAAATCGCAATACTGCACAGAGTATCGGTATCGAAGCCCAAATTCTGGTATCGTGACAACCCTACTTAGGACCAGGAGTTCCACATTGTGTCTAAAAGGAGGATATATGTTTTACACCTCGAATTACGCCTGAAAAAAACGCCCCTAATACGCCTACAAACATCTGCCCATTGCTTTCAATGGGCTTTACGGTGTTCTGTTCCCACGAGCCTTAATTTTACGCGTCGCTGTCAAAATACGGCACGTAAAAAGACACCCGCCAAAAATAAATGCATGTCACTTCTTGGGAGGTCTTTGGAGGCGTTTTTCATTGACACCATTGAAAAACAGCTCCAATAACGGCCGTAAAATACGCCGCGAAAAAAGCGAGTTGCTACAAAAACTTCTGAAAATCAGGAGCTGTTTTCGCCTGAAACACTTCACACGTGGCAAAATTGATGTTGAGGTCCACTACGGACAGTCCGCAGTGGAATTCTGCATCAGCCGTTTTTTACATTGGTTTCTATACATTTTTAGGAAACTTAGTTCAGACGTTGCAGAAAATAACTGTGCGGAAATCAGGCTGCGGTGCAGAATTTTTCCTCCGCTTCATGCACATTATGTTGTAGAGAAGCAGCGGAATTTCACTGCGGATTTCAGTCTTTGCAATGCAAAAACTGAAATCTGTGGCAAGTCCGGTGTGATATCGGCAACGTCTGAATGACCTGTCAAATATGCAAATGTTGCAGCAGATTCATTGCGTAATAGCCCCGAATCTGCACCAACATTTTCAGCGGAAAAATTCTGCCACGTCTGAACGTGGCCTTAAATAGATGCTTTAAATGGTTTTCCACACAAAGTACATTTATCACCTACCCACAGGATTTATGATAAATGTATAATCCCTGGTGGCCACATTGATGGGACCCCTACTGATCACACGAGTTTCTGTACCTCCTTACCGGCAGAGTGCTCGGCTGTTGCCATCAATCCAAAAGAGTTTTAATGGAGTGGTAGCACACATGCTCAACCACCGCTCCATGCAAGCTTCTCCACATTAAATTTGTGCTGGTAAGGTGGAACACGGGACTTGAGACCACTTTCTAGTGAATGGTGGGGGTCCCATCTGTACTGTGGATAGATGATAAATCTATTTAAAAGGAAATTCTATGATTGAAAAATTGTATATTGCATTTGTTTAGATTTTCATCTAGCCTTATGTTCTGCTTAGAAAGCAGAAACCATTCAATTTGACAAACATGCAAGCTCTGGGAACATCTGGAAGGGGCAAACTATTTTTACAGCTTTGTACTTTGAGATGATTATTTTTTGTTCAATCATTTATTTCATCAAGCATTGTCCTTGCTCCCCTACAATACACATAACAAAAGCCATGTCCCAAGTCCATATCTACAGATACTTAAATAGACAGATCAATGTTTAAAGGATGCTCTGTTAACCTTCGCATTGACTGTATTTGATCTCAGAGTTAAACAAGGATTGTACTTAAGTGTGATTAAACCTAAACTCAGTGGAGCAGCATGTTACAATGGTTCTTATTTCATCTATGATCACCATATAGACAATATTGGATTCGTCACACTGACATTGATTATGTGTAGTGGAGCTGTAATAACATTTTCACATTTACTATGTAATTGATACTGTTCAAGAAAGTATCTATTCAACAGAATAATGTTTATATTGGGAATGTAAGAGTGCAAAAAGGAGCTATAATTACTGGAATTTCCATTAAAGACATTTTTATCTCTTTATTAATTATTTTGGGGGTTTTTTTATCTTAAATTTTTAGCTAAATTAACCTAATTTTCTTATTTTGTCAAAGTAATTTAACTGGTTGCCGACCGCCCACAATATTTATACAGCAGGCATGCCAGATCCGTAAAACCCATGCTATAGTATATTTACAGTGATCGGGCAGCTAAATTTGCCGGGCACCCTGGAGTGAAGATAAAAGTGTTTTTAATTTCTGTCTTCTCTGATCTAATGAGCAATGTGTATAAAACAGATGCAGGGGCAGAGCTGCTGCCTCTATTGATCCCGGTGATCATGTGACTGTTCACATGATTGCCAGGAATCATGTTGTTAGTGGGAAGCTGCTGCTTGGTCTGACTAAACCCTTCACAACCCTAAAGGTTGTTCACACTGGCTTTACAGCCGTTTTTTGTTATGCGTGTGAACATACCCTAAGGGTATGTTCACACACACTAATTACGGACGTAAATCGGGCATATTAACCCCCCGAATTACGTCAGAAATTACGGCTTGAATGCGTTGACAAACATCTGCCCATTGAATGCAATGGGCTGACGTTTGTCTGTTCACACGAGGCGTATATTTACGCGCCGCTGTCAAAAGACGGCGCGTAAATAGACGCCCGCGTCAAAGAAGTGACCTGTCACTTCTTGGGGCGTAATTGGAGCCGTTATTCATTGACTCCAATGAAAAGCAGCGCCAATTACGTCTGTAATGGACGCGGCATTCAAGCGCCTGCACATGCCGTTACGGCTGAAATTTCGGCCTTTACGGACGCTACGGTGTGAACATACCCTCACAGTGAAAATAGTCACTATAACTGGGATTATTTCCCCTGTAAGTGGGGAAGCCCCATTTACAGTGGAAAAACATGGTGTTAAAAAGAAAAAAAAAAGTCCCCCAAAAGGTCTTCTCTGACAATACTAATACAAAATAAAAGTAAAATAAATTTAAAATAAATGAAACAATAAATACACATAAAAAATCCGTCCCCATGCCAACCATTATCATAAGTAGAGATGAGCGAACCGGGACAACCGAACCCGGTTTTGGTCAGAACATCGTGAAAAGTTCGGTTCACAGCGAATCCGAACTTCACCGGGTTCGGCCGAACACGTTTTGACCGAACCCGGCTTATGAGTCACTGATTTTCCGGTACACGACATCAGGAGATAGTCACTGTCCAGGGTGCTGAAAGAGTTAAACGATCGGCAGTAACTGTTTCAGCACCCTGGACAGTGACTTCCGATCACAAGATACATCAACGTGTAAAAAAAAAATAGAAGTTCCTACTTACCGATAACTCCGTGCTTCTTCCTCCAGTCCGACCTCCCGGGATGACGATTCAGTCCAAGTGACCACTGCAGCCAATCACAGGCCGATCACAGGCTGCAGCCAATCACAGGCCAATCCCAGGCTGCAGCGGTCACATGTACTGCCGCGTCATCCAGGGAGGTCGGGCTGGATGCCGAAAGAGGGACGCGTCACCAAGGCAACGGTGACGCGTCCCTCTCTTGACATCCAGCCCGACATCCCTGGATGACGCGACAGTTCATGTGACCGCTGCAGCATGTGATTGGCCTGTGATTGGCTGCAGCAGTCACATTGGCTGAAACGTCATCCAGGGATGTCGAGAGGGGCGCGTCACCAAGGCAACGGCCGGGAGACAGGACTGGAGGAAGATGCAGGAAGTTCTCGGTAAGTACGAACGTCTTTTTCTTTTTTTTTTTACAGTTTGCTCTATATTGTGATCGGAATTCACTGTCCAGGGTGCTGAAAGAGTTACTGCCGATCAGTTAACTCTTTCAGAACCCTGGACAGTGACTATTTACTGACGTCGCCTAGCAACGCTGCCGTAATGCTGGGTGCACACATGTAGCCACCCGTCATTACGGGAGCTCCATACATGATTTTTATGGGCTTTCTTGAATTACAGGTTCGGTCCGAACTAGTTCGGTCCAAATCGAACTTTTTCAAGAAATTCGGCGAACCAGCCGAACCGAACTTATCATAAGTTCGCTCATCTCTAGTCATAAGGCAAGCCCTGACCAAATTACCCAAAAATAGACATTAAATGTATCAAAATTTAAGGAAGACAATGACAACCACAAATAACAGGTCTATTTTAGGGTAAAACTATATTATTGCCAGAAAAAATTTGTTGAGAAGTAAAAAAGCATATTTTTTCACTATTATTTTCAAACTAGAAGCCCAAAAATTCTGAAATAGCAAAAAGGATGTGTATAAAAATGATAGAAAAAAGAAACCTGCACTGTCTACAAAAAAAGTCGAAAAATTTTAATGTTAATGTTAATTAAAAAGTTATAACAGTTTAACTAATGTGTGTTAAAACTGGCTAAACAGTGTCTGGTACTGAAGGCTCAAAACATCTCGGTCCTGAATCGGTTAAAGGGGATGTCTGAGATTACAACAAGAACAAAAATGTAAAATGATATTGAAGAATGTTATCTTAGCTAGGTAGGCCATCCAAACCACTAGGATATCAATTTTGATTGCCAGTTGAGTTCCAATATTTTTTACTCTCCCTCACGTGGTTATGTTTTGCTACCCTTATGATGGGGTTGTATCGAAGTGATTGGCAGGCTGGGCTACAGACTACACTTCCTGCATGCTTGTGTAATCACATGACCTGTGCCTTAAGGCCATGGGCCATGTTCAGACGTGGCAGAATTTTTCCGCTGCAAATGTTGGTGCAGATTTGAGGCAATTACGCAAAGAATCTGCAGCAAAATTTGCATATTTGACAGGTAATTCAGACGTTGCAGATATCACAGCGGACTTGCTGCAGATTTCAGTTTTTGCATTGCAAAGGATGAAATCCGCAGTGAAATTCCACTGCTTCTCTGCAACATAAGGGCAAGTAAATTCATAGTTCCATAATCATGTTTTTTTTTATAACTAATTTATATGTACCATTAATATGGTTGTCCTTTTTGGCTGTGATTTTCACAAAATTGAAGCTAAATCGCCATGATTTTGAGAAATATATATATTTATGACCAATGGCAGTGGGAGAGAGTCTGTGAAAGTAAAAAGGAGAATTATCAACATGACAGTGAAACTACATCTATGTTGCTGCTGCGTTTGGTTCTCAAACTCATGAATTCCAAAGAAAATATAACAAGGTATCTACATAGTGTAAAGGCTTGTCATCTCTGCTACATCCAATTTTCTTGACAGGAAAGGACATCCATTAGGACTCAAAATCTCAAATTTAAGAGGTTGTGTCATCTTCTAAATTTGCCACAACAGCGAGGCACTAAAAAAGAGCAACTCCTACTCTAGCAGAATTGGTCCAGACATATATTACATGATCGTCCATTCATTCAAATAGGCACCATGTAATACTACATGTCGCTTGCAGTGCTCAATATGACTTGATTGCTGGGGGTTTCAGGAACTGTTCCTGATCGTCAGCTGATAAAAGGGTCTTTTTTTTCAGAAAAAGGTCTGTTTTGATGGGATGACCTCTTGACCCCTTAAAGGGAATGTATAACATATATATATATATATATATAAATATATATATATATATATATATATATATATATATTTTACTAATTAAAATCAGATACTGACACATATTCTCTTTCTTAATCTGTTTTTATTTTCTGATTGTAGATTTTTTTTTATTCTGTTTTCTGCACATGATTATGGTGGTGGCCATCTTGTCTGCTCTGTTAACTACATTCAGAGATATACTTTATAGCAGTCACGTGGGCCATAGTAACCTGTAGTCTTTAAATCTGGAGATGACTCTGACATTTATGGGAGAATTTTCTAGACATGCTCTGTTGACTGTGCAGACATGTCCCCTGTGTCCATCATCTACTGTCAATGGTGGATTCTGTGTTATCTACATAGAGGTGTTGCCTTTCATTGTAATTCTGCCTGCGATGATAATGAGATGTCTGCTGAAAAGCGATCTTTACAGAACAGGAAGTGACAGTATATTATGTGGCTCAGTGGCTAGTGTGAAAACTGCAAAATTCAGGATTCTTATTTAACATAGATAATGACATGGAAAATAAAAAAATATATATAAAAAAATCTTATAAAATATCTTTAACATAAAAATGTGATTTAAACAATAGGTCATTTTCTGCTGACACAGTCCCTTTAAAGACTGAGCCTTTTTTGGCGTAAATTACCTCGGGAATTATTCGGTTTCTGTGTCGCCGGATCACAAGATCCTTCATTTTTTATTTTTCTGTACACATCGCTGTATGAGGACTTGTTTTGTTGCGAAATGAGTTGTAGGTTTCAATTTCACTATTTTGGGGTACATATAATGTATTGATTAACTTTTATGAACTTTTTTTTGGGTGGAGTGGAAAAAACAGCAATTCGACCATTGTTTTTTTTGCATTTTAAATGTATGTCATTCACTGTGCGGCGTAACACTTTTATTCTATGGGACGGTACAATTACGGCATTACCAAATATGTATAGTTTTTTTAAGTTTGACCACTTTGAAAATCACTTTTTAAGTTATTGCATTTTATTGATCGATTTTTCTATAGACGTAGCTCTTGTTTTTTTGCGGGATGAGTTGTATTTTTCAATGGCATCATTTTAAGTAACATATAAGTTATTAGTTAACTTTTATAAAAAAAAAAAATCTTGGGGTGGAAAAACAATTCTATTGTTTTTAAAACGGGATTTAATAAATGGTTTTAGTCTCCCTTGGTGACTTTACAATGCGATCCTTTGGTATATCCGGTACACAAAAGCATTATTACCTGTCAGTAATAAACTGACAGGCAATCTATTAGACCATGCCTTTGTCAGAGACGAATAGGCATATAGCTATGGCAGGCATAGGGGCTTTAGTTAGACCCCTGGCTGCTGTGGCAACCCATTGCATTTTAGGGTATTGATGGACTTACAGAGGGAGCCCCATCTCTCTGTCAAATACCTTAGCTGCCAAAATCACCATTGATCATGGCATCTTAAGGGTTATACAGCGAAATCACATTTATGTGTCAATCACCCTAAGGTACATGTACGTCATCTTGCCTTAAGTAACGGCGATCAATGAAGTACATGTGTACATTATTTTGTGTTGAAGCATTGTTCACACGCTTAACAAAAAACTGCTGAAAATACGGAGCTGTTTTCAAGGGTAAACAGCTCCTGATTTTCAGCTGTTTTTTAACCCCTTAATGACCAGCCCATTTTAGGCCCTAATGACCAAGCTATTTTATTCGTTTTTCTATAGTCGCATTCAAAGAGCTATAACTTTTTTATTTTTTCGTCTACATAGCTGTATGAGGACTTGTTTTTTGCGGGATTAGTTGTGCTTTTTAATGGCACCATTTTTGGGTACATATAATTTTTATATTAACTTTTATTAACCTTTTTGGGGGGGATTATAAAAAAAACCTGCCATTGTTCTATGCGTTTTTAAATTGACGCCGTTCACTATGCGACGTAAATAACATGTTACCTTTATTCTATGGGTCAGTACGATTACGGCGATACCACATATGTAGAGGTTTTTTTATGTTTTACGACTTTTGCACAATAAAAACACTTTTGAACTAAAATTATTTGTTTTTGCATCGTCGCTTTCCAAGAGCCATAATTTTTTTATTTTTCCATCAATGTAGTGATTTTTTGGGCTTGTTTTCTGAGGGACAAGACGTAGTTTTGAATGGTACTGTTTTGGGGTGCATGGGACTTATTGATTCATTTTTATTATGACTTTTTTGGGGGGCAATGGAAAAAAATTGCAATTTCGCCATGGTTTTTTGCGTTTTTTTTTACGGTGTTCACTTTGCGGTTTAAATTACATATTAACTTTATTAATGGAGTCATTAATACGGCGATACCACATATGTGTACTTTTTTTTTTTTTTTACACTTTTACTAAATAAAACCACTTTTTATGGAAAAAAATGGTTTTATTTTTTTTTTTTACTGTAATTTTTATTAATAATCTTTATTTCACTTTGATGACTTATTTTATTAGTCCCACTAGGGGACTTTACTGTGCGATATTCCGATCGCTGCTATAATGCTCTGGTATACTTCGTATACCAGAGCATTATTGCCTGTCAGTGTAAATCTGACAGGCAATCTGTTAGAACGTGCCTCCAGCGCGTCCTAACAGGAATATGTCCAGGGCAGACCTGGGGGCTTTTATCAAGCCCCCGACTGCCATGACACCCCATCGGAGACCCGCGATTTCATTCGCGGGCCGCCGATGGGTGACAGAGGGAGCGCACTCCCTCTGTAAACAAAGTTAAATGCTGCGGTCGCTATTGACGGCGGCATTTAACGGGTTAAACGGCCGTGATCGAAGTAAACTTCGATTGCGGGCGTTGGAGCTTGAACTCAGCTGTCATCAGACAGCAGAGCCCCGGCTCCTGCCTGCACGGGAGACCCGTGCAGGATTTAGACTAGGCTGACGTGAAAAGGCGTCAGCCTAGCCTAAAGCCCATTAGTGACCGTCGTAAAAAGGCGTATTGGTGGTCACTAAGGGGTTAAGGAACTTGCTTTTCTTGCGGCGTTCTTTACGGCCGTTTTTAGAGCTGTTTTTCAATTGAGTCAATGAAAAATGGCTCAAAAATGGCTCAGGAAGTGACATGCACTTTTTTTTTAAACGCAACGTTAAAAAAACACCCCGTGGGAGCGGAACACCATTTTTCCCATTAAAATCAATGAGCAGATGTTGGAGGCGTTCAGCCCCTGCATTTTTAGCAGTTTTTTGGGTGTTTACGGCTTGAAAAATGGCTGAAAATAGGTAGTGTGAACATACCCTAAGGGCACATTCAGACGTGGCGGAATTGTTGTTGAATTCCGCTGCGGACAGTCCGCAGTGGAATTTTGCAGCAGCCGTTTTTTACATTTCTTTCTATACATTTTTAGGAAACTTATTTCAGACGTTGACGGAAAATAACTGTGCGGAAATTAGGCTGCGGTGCAGATTCTCCCTCCGCAGCATGCTCATGATGTTGCGGAGAAGAAGCGGAATCTCACTGCAGATTTCAGCCTTTGCAATGAAAAAACTGAAATCTGTGGCAATTCCGCTGTGATATCTGCAACGTCTGAATTACCTGTCAAATATGCAAATGTTGCTGCAGATTCTTTGCGTAATTGCCCCGAATCTGCACCAACATTTGCAGCGGAAATACTCTGCCACGTCTGAGCGTGGCCTAAGAGGTTAAGGAAGTCATTGTCATCTGTGGGGTTGAGATACTGTGGGACAGAAAACACACATTTGCTGGATACCCATGGTTTACTTTTGGCTTAATAGTGCAGTGGGATGTGCTATTTACAATCCATACGAGAAAGGTACACGTTATTTGTGTGGCCCTGTTCAAACCATGTTTTTTGCATCCTGCTCAAAAAGGTAAATTTATTTTTTAATTACAGGATTTCTGACCACTGTTAATCCAACACTCCCTGAAAGAAAGGACAGAGCCCATGCATCAATCCTTACCAGACTCATTGTCTAAGGGTATGTTCACACGGCTTATTTTGGTACGTTTTTTGGGCCGTAATTGCCCGAAAAATGGCTGAAAAATCGGAAGTCGAACGCCTCCAAACATCTTCCCATTGATTTCAATGGTAAAAACGGTGTTCTGTTCCGACGGGGTGTTTTTTTACGCGGCCATTTTGAAAAACGACCGTCAAAAGACACCTGCGAAAAAGAAGTGCATGTCACTTCTTGAGTCGTTTTTGGAGCTGTTTTTCATTGACTCAATAGAAAAACAACTCCAAAAACGGACATAAAAAACGCAGCGAAAAACGCTAGTTAATTAAAAAACGGCTCAAAATCAGGAGCTATTTTCCCTTGAAAACAGCTCCGTATTTTCAGACGTTTTTTGCTAAGCGTGTGAACATAGTCACACATGGCAGATTTTGTTGCAGACATTTTCTGTTCCATCTGATCTTGCAGAAATCAATAAATCTGCTGCAAAAACACCCACATTCAGATGAATTTCTGCAACAAAATCTGTTATGTGTGACTTCACCTTAAGGCCATGTTCAGACGTGGCAGAATTTTTCCGCTGAAAATGTTGCTGCAGATTCATTGTGAATCCTCAGCAACATTTTCATATTTGACAGGTAATTCAGACGTTGCAGATATCACAGCGGACTTGCTGGAGATTTCAGACTTCAGCGTTGCAGATTCCGTTGCGGATTTGGCTAAAATGTTAAGTAAAATGCTGCGGATTTGTCATTGCGGATTCAGGTGCAGATCACAACCTGCTCTCTTTCAAACATTCCATCCCAGTCTGGGTATAGACCTCGACACACATAGGTCCAGCCAGAATGATGAAATATCCTGTTCCTGAAAGCAATCCGCAACGCAACACACATAACATCTGCGGATTTCATTGCGTAATTTTGAAACTCCATTGAAGTCAATGGAGAAATTCCGCAACAGGTACGCAGCAAGTCCACAACAGACAGTGTATGCTGCGGACAGAAAATTCCACACCACAGCCTATGGTCCGCAGCGGAGTTTTCCGCAACGTCTGCACGAAGATAACTAAAAAGGTGTGGAAACCAATGGACAGACTCTCTGCTGCGGATTTCCACTGCGGACTGTCCACAGTGGAATTCCACAGCAATTCCACCACGTCTGAACCTGCCCTTAGGCTCTTGCACTTTTTAGGAAGTGTAGTCTGCAGAGTAATTTTTGTACGTCAGGATTCATTGGGATCCGTTTAAATAATAATTTATGTTCATTTTCAAGGCTCTGTAAGGACCAGTCACTATGACAGTACTGTGACCAGAGCCTTATGTAGTAGGAGAGGCTTTTTTTAAAATTAATAATATATAATGAACCAGTAGTGCCACAAACACTTTTGTAGGTCTTAACCTTACTTATTATTACGTATATACTGTGTATATATATAAATATACAGTGGCGTAACTAGGAAAGACGGGGCCCCATAGCATACTTTTGACTGGGGCCCCCCTCCCCTGGGTGTCACACAACCCCCCCTTGTAGATAGTGCCTTTTTTACAGCACCCCCTGTAGATAACACCACACAGTCCCCCCTGTAGATAACGCCATACAGCCCCCCCTGTAGATAACGTCGCACAGTCCCCCCTGTAGATAACGCCATACAGTCCCCCCTGTAGATAACGCCATACAGTGCCCCCCCTGTAGACTGTATGGCGTTATCTACAGGGGGGACTGTATGGTGTTATCTACAGAGGGGGACTGTATGGCGTTATCTACAGGGGGACTGTATGGCGTTATCTACAGGGGGGACTGTATGGCGTTATCTACAGGGGGGACTGTATGGCGTTATCTACAGAGGGGGACTGTATGGCGTTATCTACAGGGGGGACTGTATGGCGTTATCTACAGGGGGGACTGTATGGCGTTATCTACAGGGGGGACTGTATGGTGTTATCTACAGGGGGAATGTATGGTGTTATCTACAGGGGGGCTGTATGGCGTTATCTACAGGGGGACTGTATGGCGTTATATACAGAGGGGGCTGTATGGCGTTATCTACAGGGGGACTGTATGGCGTTATCTACAGGGGGACTGTATGGCGTTATCTACAGGGGGACTGTATAGCGTTATCTACAGGGGGACTGTATGGCGTTATCTACAGGGGGGCTGTATGGTGTTATCTACAGGCGGACTGTATGGCGTTATCTACAGGGGGCTGTAGGGCGTTATCTACAGGGGGACTGTATGGCGTTATCTACAGAGGGGGCTGTATGGCGCTAACGCCATACAGGCCCCCCCTGTAGAGAACGCCATACAGCCCCCCCTGTAGGGAACGCCATACAGCCCCCCCCTGTAGGGAACGCCATACAGCCCCCCCAGTAGGGAACACCATACAGCGCCCCCCCCCCCCTGCAGGGAAGGCCATACAGCGCCCCCCCTGCAGGGAATGCCATACAGTGCCCCCCCTGCAGGGAACGCCATACAGCCCCCCCCTGCAGGGAACACCATACAGTGCCCCCCCCCCCCAAAAAAAGTGCGACCTATAGTGTGTCCTACAAATAACATGTATCCCCTATCCACAGGATAGGGGATACATGTGTGATCGCTGGCATTGATAGGGAGAACGTGGGACTGAAAGTCCCCTGAAGTTCTCCATGACTAACCTCTGACTTCCGGCATCTGTGTCGGCAGCTCAATAAAAATGAAAGGTGCGCTGGTCACGCATGCGCAGAAGCGCGACCGGCGCTCCATTAATTTCTACGGAGCTGCCGACACAGACCCCGGAAGTCCGAGGTTTGTGATGGAGAACTTCGGGGGGACTCCCTGCTCTGCCGTAGTGATCAGTGGCGTCTCGCTGTAGCAGCCATAGCGGCTGCTACCGGAGCCTCCGGCCAAGGTGGGAGCCTGTGCCGGCGGGCGACACGGGCCCCCTCATGCCGCGGGCCCCGTAGCAGTCGCTACGGCTGCTACGGTGGTAGTTACGCCACTGCATATATATATATATATATTTCCACACAGTGTAATGCTCTAATGCGGTGGCCAATAAGTACAAACAGTAGTTTGTATTTATCGCCCACTGTAGTAAACCTAGGTTTTTGGAAACTGTGATAAAAAATCATGAAATTATTATTGTTATTATTATTAGTTTTATAAAGATGATAATGATGATGATGATATTGTAAAAGAATCCTTCAAATATTTTTTTTTTGTTTCAGCCAAGAAAATTACTTTTCATGCTACTCAAGGCATAAAGCTTTTTTGGCAGTGTAAATCCCACCAGAGGTTAATGTGTCAGTGAGACTAAGACATTCAATCCTTGCTTTATTAATTAAAGTAAAACCTGCAGATGGCGTTTAATAACAGGCTGGTCCCAGCAGCAGGTTTCAGTCACTTTACCTAAATCAAACTTCTCATAAAGTTGCCATGGAAATCATATCATGTGAATCAAATGCATCTGGTGAGCGACGTTTTCGTCACCTATCATGTAATAAAAATAACAAACTACAGTAATTACTTATGCAGATGTGTTATTTTTCACATTAGCAAGAGCAATTTTTATATACTGCACTTACAGGTGACATTGACTATAAAACATTGCATAACCGGGGTGACCACAGTGTGGCTAGGGCTTGTGGCCCTCTTCCCTGTGGCTCCTGACCTCTGACCACAAGACAAAACAAGTGTCCAGAATTCAGTGAGATAGTCACATTATTGTATGGACATTGCAATGTGGAATCTGCAGGGCGACACCACTGTTTAGGTAGCATGTGTCTCTAGGATTATTATCATTTAGAACAATTTAGAAGGCATTGTTATAACTAGGTTAGGGGGCACTTAGAGAACAGCAAACCGACATTACAATCAGGGATTTGGAGGGGTGGGATAAAGGTGGGGCTTACATTTGAAAAAATGCATCTAGCCAATATTGTAGTTCCCAAAATTCAGTAAGCTTGCTACACCTCTTATATAATATACTGTACATACACTGTCATTTAAAAAAAAAAAAATACAATACTTATAGGACCAAATTGTACCAAGTTATATTTGCAGAGATAATAAAATAGATTCACTAGGTTTACAATTTGCAGAGAATAAGGGTATATTACGGTTTGGTGGGTTCATGCAGAATTAATATTAAAGGATTGCTAATCTTTATAGATACTAGAAATGATTCACCAGGTTTGAGATTTGCAGCGAATCAGAGTAATTTTGTGTACTGTAATTTATAATTTCGGAGATTCTATGTAGAATAGGTTTCCTAAAGACTCAATTATCTGAACTTGCAGATTAAATCTGCACCAAATGGTAGTTTTATAATTTGATGGCATTTTAACAACACCCCCGTTGACCAGCCAGATCACTAGCACGGCCGGGGGAACAAAGTATTGAGCTTAGTGTTGGATAATTCCTCTGGGGAGTTAGTACAATATTCCTATTGAATGTAATTAACACTGATTCTAGAGATAAACAAATGTTGTTGTATTTTTACCAGAAATAAACCAAGATAGCTCAATATAAAGATTTTTACAATCACCTATAAGGGTTACATGTCACATTACCCGCCTTTTTAGTTCAGCACAACTTGTTTTTAGCTCTGCCTCATACATATGTAGCCTTGAGTCCGGTTTCCTTCACCGTCTAATTTTAGACCAGTTCATGTGCAGCGTTTTTGGTGGCGTTTTCTAGCATTTTGGGCCAAGGGGCTTTTTTTGGGGCTCTATTTTTCTGGTCATACATTTCATTCAAACACACTCCTCCTTACTCACTAAATATGGTTAGGGATAGAGGGGTAGGCGATAAGGAAGACAACCTACCAAAGAAAAAGTAAAAAAAATAAAATAAACATTCTTCACAGTATTTATAGAATAATTTACTTAAGCTTTTTTTTTTCTTCTTCTACTGCTGCTTTAACTAGAGAGCAATACTTGCTTTATTCTTCATCAACATACTAGCTAAAATGTACATGATTTTTTCTTTGATTTCTTATTTCGGATAATGTGACTCTACTTTAACATTTGTAATTTTGTATTCAGGCAAACATGTTAGGTTTTCTTATTTCTTATTTGCCATGTTTTGGATAGATTCTTACTTAAACATATCTAATCTAAATCCTCAATTTCTGTTTGCTTGATCAACAACCTATTGATCTGAAAAATATGTTTGAATAAAGAAAAACCTTTGTTAGATGGCTAACACTAAAAAAACGATAACTAGGCGGCTTACAAGATCAGAAACATGTTGGATAAACTGTAAAGATAATGTTAATTTCTCAAAAAAAAAACCTGGACGAAGCAGGTGGCGAAACACATGTTGGGGATCAGGGTCCCCCTCCTTTGGTCTGTATTCTGTCCTCCTTTTTGTGCCTGTCTAGTCTAATTGTTTTCCGTAACTTCACACTTGTCACTATAGGGCTGCTGCATTTATTTTCGAAGTGCCTGCACTTTGCAGTATTTACCCATGCATTTTTTTCATGTGTGTAAGCTATGTGGAGTACATCAGGGTATATGTAAGCTGTGCGGAGTACATCAGCGTATATGTAAGCTGTGCGGAGTACATCAGGGTATATGTAAGCTGTGCGGAGTACATGAGCGTATATGTAAGCTGTGCGGAGTACATCAGGGTATATGTAATATGTGAGGAGTACATCAGGGTATATGTAAGCTGGGCGGAGTACATCGGTATATGTAAGCTGGGCGCAGTACATCAGGGTATATGTAAACTGGTCGGAGTGCATCAGGGTATATGTAAGCTGTGCAGAGTACATCAGGGAATATGTAAGCTGTGCTGTTACATCAGGCTATATGTAAGCTGTGAGGAGTACACCAGGGTATACGTAATATGTGAGGAGTACATCAGGGTATAAGTAAGCTGGGCGGAGTACATCAGGGTATATGTAAGCTGTGTGGAGTAAATCAGGGTATATGTAAGCTGTGCAGAGTACATCAGGGTATATGTAAGCTGTGCGGAGTACATCAGGGTATATGTAAGCTGGGTGGAGTACATCAGGGTATATGTAAGCTGGGCGGAGTACATCAGGGTATATGTAATATGTGAGGAGTACATCAGGGTATATGTAAGCTGGGTGGAGTACATCAGGGTATATGTAAGCTGTGCGGAGTACATCAGGGTATATGTAAGCTGGGTGGAGTACATCAGGGTATATGTAAGCTGGGCGGAGTACATCAGGGCATATGTAAGCTGTGAGGAGTACATCAGGATATATGTAAGCTGTGCAGAGTACATCAGGGTATATGTAAGCTGTGCGGAGTACATCAGGGTATATGTAATATGTGCGGGTACATCAGGGTATATGTAAGCTGGGCGGAGTACATCAGGGTATATTTAAACTGTGCGGAGTACATCAGGATAAATTTAAACTGTGTGGAGTATATCAGGGAATATGTAAGCTGTGCGGGTACATCAGGCTATATGTAAGCTGTGTGGAGTATGTGGAGTAAATAAGGGTATTTGTAAGCAATGCGGAGTACATCAGGGCATAATAGGATGATGTAATAATGGGGTAAATTAATAATAAAATGAATAATCCATGGATTGGTGTGGTATGCTTTGAACCAATCCTTTATCCACCGGCCGGGTTTTTTGGATATTGTACAAAATATCTGCGCTCCAGTGTTGCCTTATATTTGGCTTCTTCACTAGCCCTATAAGAAGCACAAGGCCCTAAAGTTTCCTCATCTCCGCTGCATCTACAGGGTCCAACTGTGGGGTCTAGCAAATGATGATGCGGGGTATTTAGTGAAAAACTACTAAACCTAAAAAATTAGTCTGGCCCATCATTTAGCATTATTTTGCTTCATTGTGTTCTGAGAGTTATAATGTTTTATTTTTCCGTAGACGGAGCTGTGTGAGGGCTTGGTTTTTATGGAACGAGCTGTAATTTTTATTGGTTCCATTTTGGGGTACATGCGTTTTTTTTTTCATCACTATCTATTCAATTTTTTGGGAGACGAGGAAATAAAAAAACAGCAATTCTAGCACGGTTTTGTTTCTTCTTTTTTACAGTGTTCACCGTGAAGTATAAACAACAGGCTAACTTTATTCTGCGGGTCGATACGATTAGAGCGATACCAAATTTATATTGTTTTTTTATGTTTTACTACTTTGTCACAGTAAAATACTCTTTTCTAAAAAAAAATCATGTTTTAGTGTTGCCATTTTTTGACAGCCATAACCTTTTTATATTTCAGTTGATATCGCTGTGAGAGGGCTTGTTTTTTTGTGTGATGAACTGAGAGCTAGAAATGGGAAGGATAGATTCCTAGAATTCCTCAGTGTCAAACACCCCTTTTTAGGCAATTTGCACGTTCGAATCAGAATTCATTTATTCATCCCGAAATGAAACTTTGATTTAACTGGCCGAATCCGAAACTAAACTTGAGAGTCTCTCATCTGCAGTATTTAATAAAACAGAGATTTCAGGAGAGCTGTCAGGTACTCTTTAAGCGTGTCTTGCAGGGGTTCAATTGTTGGAATAACATTTGCAGGTTTCCATAACATTATACAAATTTCAATGGATAGGTTGCCATGCGTGCAACCTGTTAGTACTCAAATGTGACCGTTATGACATGATTAAAATGATTAGGCCACGTTCAGACGTGGCGGAATTGCTGTTGAAGTCCGCTGCGGACAGTGGAATTCTGCAGCAGCCGTTTTTTACATTTCTTTCTATACATTTTTAGGAAACTTAGTTCAGACGTTGGCGAAAAATAACTGTGCAGAAATTAGGCTGCGGTGCAAAATTTTCCCTCCGCAGCATGCTCATTACATTGCGGAAAAGAAGCGGAATTTCACTGCGGATTTCAGCCTTTGCAATGCAAAAACTGAAATCTGTGGCAAGTCCGCTGTGATATCTCCAACGTCTGAATTACCTGTCAAATATGCAAATGTTGGTGCAGATTCGTTGCGTAATTGCCCCAAATCTGCCCCAAAACATTTGCAGCGGAAAAATTCGGCCACGTGTGAACGTGGCCTTACTCTTATCTTTGAGATAAAAATATTGTTTGCATTTCATTACATTACTTTGTCCCGTATTAAAAGAACACATTTCATATATTTTATAGCGCCAACGTATTCCGCGGATATATTTCTTATTAACAGGTTAAAAATATATTTCTAAAGGCAACACAAGGCAAATAAACAGGTTTTCCTTCATTTTACCTGCTTAACAAATGGTAGTGACAGAACATAACAAACAGATAATGACTTTCCTTGAAGTCTCAAGGGCCAATAAATCATCATCCGGATGAAAAATGAAAGGCAACTATTTTTGTATAGGATATTAAGTTAGAACTGGGATAAAAAATAAAACATACTATATATAGGAAAATAGCTGAAATGAATCCCTACACCACTAAAAGATATAATATTATAAATCCTAAAATATTCCAATTAATTTTATGGCAAGTGTCCCGGAACATCTAAGTGATATAAGCATCCATGCATTAACCTGATAAATTGTTTTGGTAAAGCTGAAGAAGCACAATGCAATATGCTCAAATTTTAAGCAAGGATGGCATATTGCTTGTTGTTAATAATTTAGTAAGGTTTTCAATAAATAAGTTTCAAGAGTTTAAAAAGAGATCATATTCTGAATGCTTCTTATAACTCATACTGTATCCTCAGGGTAGGAAGGATATAAATAGCTCTCTACTTTTGAGTGCAACATATAAGCAGTAGCTGTGTAGTTTTGTTTAATGCCTTTGTTACACACTGTATATAATATAGGCAGTTGAAATGGAATCAGTCACTAGAGCGAGCTCCCTTTAGATTAAGCCATGTTTTCAAGGGCTCATCAATGATGAACTAGTAGCTGTGACTGTTTCAACTAAAAGGCCCATTGAAGTTCACGATAGGAGGCAAGAAAATGTGAGCTATGTCCATGGACTCAATACAAATAGGCCACTTATTTTCAGGTTGCATGAAAGTGTGTCATTTGGTGTACAAAATATACATTTCAGGAGCCTGTAGGCCCGGATTGTTTGACAGCTTAAAGAGGCTCTGTCACCAGATTTTGCAACCCCTATCTGCTATTGCAGCAGATCGGCGCTGCAATGTAGATTACAGTAACGTTTTTATTTTTAAAAAACGAGCATTTTTGGCCAAGTTATGACCATTTTCGTATTTATGCAAATGAGGCTTGCAAAAGTACAACTGGGCGTGTTGAAAAGTAAAAGTACAACTGGGCGTGTATTATGTGCGTACATCGGGGTGTGTTTACTACTATTACTAGCTGGGCGTTGTGTATAGAAGTGTCATCCACTTCTCTTCACAACGCCCAGCTTCTGGCAGTGCAGCACTGTGACGTCACTCACAGGTCCTGCATCGTGTCGGCACCAGAGGCTACACTTGATTCTGCAGCAGCATCAGCATTTGCAGGTAAGTAGCTACATCGACTTACCTGCAAACGCCGATGCTGCTGCAGAATCATCTGTAGCCTCTGGTGCCGACACGATGCAGGACCTGTGAGTGACGTCACAGTGCTGCACTGCCAGAAGCTGGGCGTTGTGAAGAGAAGTGGATGATACTTCTATACACAACGCCCAGCTAGTAAAAGTAGTAAACACGCCCCGATGTACGCACATAATACACGCCCAGTTGTACTTTTACTTTTCAACACGCCCAGTTGTACTTTTGCAAGCCTCATTTGCATAAATACGAAAATGGTCATAACTTGGCCAAAAATGCTCGTTTTTAAAAAATAAAAACGTTACTGTAATCTACATTGCAGCGCCTATCTGCTGCAATAGCAGATAGGGGCTGCAAAATCTGGTGACAGAGCCTCTTTAAGGCTCTTTTACACAAGCAAATTATCGGTCAAACGAGCATTCATGTGAATGCTCGTTCCCGATCATTGCCCTCGTTCATCTGCTGATCTGCTCATTTATGCAGCAGAAAATATTATCGTTGTTGGCAGCACATGATAGAAATGGCAGCCCATGATAGAAATGTATGAGGAAAAGAGTTCGTAGTAACAAATGCTCGTCCCCAAACATAGCTTCTTTTGAAAAGAGAAAACAAGCGCCGATCAACAAGCTGTAATATATATCTTTCTAACTGAAAAATGCCTCTTTCACCCCTTCTCAGGCTCCTTTTCTCAGGTTACATGCTCCTCATACAAGTTTTTGGAGAGGGGAAGAAAGAGCAGTGCTGGAGACACAGAGATGCTGCTGCAGCTTCCAGTAAGTGTTCTGTCTCACTCTAGTGCTGGATTTCAACGCTACACTGCCTATTATAGCTGTACTCTATCTTGCTGCTTCCCCTGAGGGTGTGTTACAAAGAGATTGAGGAGCAGGGTCTTCTCTTCTCTATGTGTTTTTTGTATATAAAACATGATAGCAGTTAGGCTCCACCCACTAGCTCTGGGAAAACTGATAATTAGAGAGAGCCTGCAGAGGGGAAAACTGCTAAAAAAAATACAGGATACAAGTCATAAAGGCCAAAAATGGTGTTATTCCTCATGTACACACATAGGACAACATATACTGAAGAGTTACCTAAAAAGGAAAGCAATGTTTGAAATCATGTATGGATTTAAATTATTTTTCTGCTTTTATAAAAAGACAGCAGAACAAAGCAATGATCTTCTCAACTTCTAGCACCATCTGAGTCTTCTCTCATCCTCACAATACTGTAAGCGTCTAATTAACAAATAAATTATTTACATATTATTACACACTGCTTAACCCCTTCCCGCCGCAGCCACTTTTGGACCAAATGACAGAGCCTCATTTTTTTTTAAAAATCTGACGTGTGTTACTATATGTGGTAATAACTTGGGAATGCTTTTAACCTATCCCAGTGAGTCTGAGATTGTTTTCTCGTGACGTATTGTACTTTATTTTAGTGAAAAAATTTGGTCGATATATTCAATATTTTTGGGGGAATACACCAAAATTTAGAGACAATTTGCAAAAAATGAGCATTTTCTAAATTCAAATATATCTGCTTGTAAGACAGATAGTGATACCAAACAAAATAGTTACTAGTTAACATTTCCCATATGTCTACTTTAGATTGGCATTTGAACATCCTTTTATTTTTCTAGGACGTTACAAGGCTTATAGGTTTAGCAAAAATGTCTCCCGTTTTCAAGAAAATTTCAAAAGCCCATTTTTTTAGGGAACAGTTCAGTTGTGAAGTGGCTTTGAGGGCCTTATATATTATAAACCCCTACAAATCACCCCATTTTAAAAACTGCACCACTCAGAGTATTCAAAACAGCATTCAGAAAGTTTAACCCTTTGCAAATCTCATTTGTTTTTTTGCAGAAATTCCATTTTAATAAATTTTTCCTGTAATACTGGAGGTTTAATCAGAGAAACACAACTGAATATTTATTTCCCCGATTCTACAGTTTTTATAAATATCCCACATGTGGCCCCAGTGTGCCAATGGACTGAAACAAAGGCCCCAGAAGCAAAGGAGCACCTAGTGGATTTTAGGGCCTTCCTTTTCTTAGATTATATTTCAGGCACCATGTCAGGTTAAAATAGGTCTTGTGATGCTGAAAAAAAAAAACACCCCAAAAAAGACCAGAAACTATACCCCTTGAGGAATTCATCTAGGGGTGTAGTGAGCATTTTGACCCCCAAAGTGTTTCATAGATTTTATTAGAATTCGGCAGTGAAAATGAAAAATTACATTATTTTCCAATAAGATGAAGCTTTACCTCAAAATTTTTAACTTTTTCAACAAAAATAAGAGGAAAAGCACACCAACATTTGTAAAGCAACTTCTCCAGAGTACGGAAATACCAAACATGTGGTCATAAACTGCTGTTTGGGAAAGCGACAGAACTCGGAAGGGAAGGCACGCCATTTAGCTATTGGAGCACAGATTTTGCTGGATTGATTTCTCTGCACCATGTCACATTTATAAAGCTCCTAAGGTACCAGTACAGTGGAAACCCCCCAAAAGTGACTCCATTTTTGAAACTACACCCCTTGAGGAATTAATCTAGGGGTGTAGTGAGTATTTTGACCCCCAAGGTGTTTCATAGATTTCATTAGAATTGGGCAGTGAAAATTAAAAATTACATTATTTTCCAATAAGATGAAGCTTTACCTCAAAATGTTTAACTTTTTCAACAAATAAATGAGAAAAAGCACCCCAACATTTGTAAAGCAACTTCTCCAGAGTACGGAAATACCAAACATGTGGTCATAAACTGCTGTTTGGGCAAGCGACAGGACTGGGAATGAAAGGCACGCCATTTAGTTTTTGGAGCGCAGATTTAGCTGAATTGATTTCTCTGCACCATGTCGCATTTGTAAAGCTCCTAATGTACCAGTGCAGTGTAAACCCCCCAAAAGTGGAAACAACATCCATCAAGGAATTTTTGAAGTAGTTTTATGAGCATTTTGACCGACAGGTGTTTCATACACTGGGCAGTAAAAGAAGAAAATGTAAATTTTTTCTAAGAAAATGTTGCTTTAGTCCCAAATTCATCATTTTCACAAGGGGTTAAAGGAGAAAAAGCACCCACAGTTTGTTATGCAATTTCTCCTGAATACGGCAATGCCCCATTTGTGGAAATAAACTGCTGTTTGAGCACATGGCAGGGCTCAGAAGGTAAAGATCACCATGCAACATCTGAGGCCTACTACGATGGCATTTACTGCCCTGTGTCATGAAAATAGAGGCTCTGGGATGTCAAAATATTAGAAACCCAGAAAAGTGACCCCATTTAGGAAACTAAACCTCTCAAAGAATTCATCTAGAGGTATATTGAGAATATTTAGATTGTAATGTAACACCTTTCAAGGTATTCATCTAGGGATATAGTGAGAATTTTGAATTTTTGAAGTGACAACCCTCTAGGTATTCAGCTAGGGGTATAGTGAGAATTTTTAATTTGTGAAGTGACAACCCTCTAGGTGTTCATTTAGGGGTATAGTGAGAATTTTTAAATTGTGAAGTGACAACCCTCTAGGTATTCATCTAGGGGTATAATAAGAAATACTTTAATTTTAGATACTAAGGAGGACAACCTGGAAAACTCGCAATGGAGGGAGAGGGAATGGCAGGTCCCACTACCAACCTACCCACCATTCCATAAAATCCAGCCCAAAATATAAATCAAAGGCCTCAGCAAAAAAAGATTTGCTGAGACAACCAGTCTCATCTGGATTTATTCTTCTCACCCAGATTTGCAACCTATGTGAGAAAGATACTCCCTCTGGGTTCTTGGTATAGTGAGAATTTTAAGTTTTGTTTTATTTATTTTTTTACAAATTTTAAATCAGCAAATTTTAAATAGGGCTGGTCAGTAAAAAAAGAAATAATTTGTCATGGCCAATATAGGAGACAGAAAAGGTGAATGAAGAATAAATAAATTAAAAATCCAAGGAGGTGTGATATATTTTGAAACATTGTTTCATGCACAGGCCTGGATTTGTGGGACACGCCTCACATTGGTATGTGGTGTCTTTACGGACTCCTCGCTTGGCGCACACACGGCATTTTTGTTAGGGCTTCTGTTTTTTTTTCATTGGGGGGACTTCTGTGGAGAAATGCTGGCCGAGAATTATCCCGCTGACGCAAGAACCAAATGAACTGCCCTCTTCTACCTGGTCAGAAAATATCAGGGACTTGATGACCTTTTCCTGAAATTGCAGGAACGTATCCCTACTGCCAGCATATCTGCAGAGAACTAAGGCGTTATATAAAGCCATCTGTGTAAGATGCACAGAGAGCTTTTTATACATACCTCAGTCTTGCGCATATCGCTGTATGTTTTTATGACATGGTCAGACAGGTCAATGCCACCCATATATTTGTTGTACTCCTGTACACAAAATGGTTTGGGAACCTGAGTGGTGGATCCACGGACAGGGACAAGGCTGCAGCTGCTGTCATGAATGCTGGTCAATATAAGGACGTCCCTTTTATCCTTATATTTCAGGAGCAGCAGATCGTCTCTCTCCTAATTTTAGTATATGTCCCAGCAAAGTTTTGGGGAGGCCCTTCTGAGATCTGGACAAGAGAACTTTTAGCAATGGGACACTATTGTAAAAGTTGTTCAGATATAAATGATATCCTTTGCTGAGCAAAGGATGAACAAGATCTCATACGATCTTTCCACTAATTCCTAGGAAGTGGGGGGCATTCTGGGGGATCTATATGGGAGTCTTTCCCCTCATAAACCCTAAAAGAGTAGGTTTAACCGGTGGCACTTTCACATAGTTTGTACAGTTTTATGCCGTACCGGGCTCTTTTATTAGGTAGATACTGCCTGAAGTGCAGTCTACCCTTGAAGCTCACTACTGAAATATTTTGTTGGGGGGTATAAACTTGGTAAAAACTTTGGGAGTAGTGGGCAATTAATGATCTTATTTTATAGAGCCTATCAAAATTTGGGTCCTGTGGGGGTGGGCAGTGACTATTATCATTGTAATGCAGGAACTTTAGGATGGCTTTGAATCACATCCTTGTCATTACTGTACGGTAAAGGGGGTGTTATATAAAATATCAGGGGACCAATATTCTCTAATACTGGGCTTTTTTATGAGTCCAAAGCTTAAAAATAAGCCCCAAAACTTCTGCAATTCCACTGCATTTGTGGGGGTCCAATTTTGGCCTCTCTCATTAAAAGAGTCGGGGTTCTGGGAGATAAACTGTTCCACATAGATGTTGGTCTGCTGGACCATTAAATCTAAAAGGGCGTCCAAAAAAAACCTTTAAAATAATCAATGGGGCTGAAACCCATAGTATCAATTTGAATACCTGAGGGGGCTGTAAATTCACGCATCTGAGGGGTATAATAGTCTGCAGCTTCCCATGTCAGCTCAGGCAGAGCAGGACCTACAGCTCTACTGCATTGATGGGGGGGGTGCAGACTCAGAGTCTCTGGATACAGATGAAGATGAAAGCACGAACTGCGCTTCACCTTCACTTGCGCTATCCATATTGGAATACATCATTTGATACGCTTCCTTGGCTGTGAAGACTCTTTTGGCCATATTGATTAATTTAGTTCAGCTACTAACTAACTAACAAAAAATTTTTGTAACTTTTTTGTAACTGGTTTTAACTTTATTTGATTGCTTTATTAAAAAAATATTTTTTTTTAACAAAAAATAAACAGCGCTACTCCTAACTGGGGAATGAGAACAGACCGGCGACCAGCAACCCTGCTGTATTCAATGACTAAGTATACCCTACCTACCAGGGGAAAAACTAAATGAGACGTGGCATTGGTACCTAACAGGGAACTCAGGCAGTGGGCAATCTAGGGACACAGCTGGGTGATGGCGACCGAGTACTGCGACAGGTGATAGCTGGGCACAGATCACAGCATGGCAGGATGACACTGTGGGTGACTGAAATTATATATTTGATAACCAGTGGGCACCAAAGGGGTGATCACTGGTCAGTGGGCACAAAAGGGGCAGATCGCTGGGTTTTGGAGTTTTATAACTCTTCTAGTTTGTCTTTTACTCTGTATTTTCACTGGCTACCAACTGACAAGCTCTCTGACAAAAATGAGCTTGTCAGAGCCGGAGATGCCGGCAAAACAAGCCTCCTGCGCTGTGATTGGTAAGTCAGTACTGACTGGCCAATCACAGCGCTTGCCGGAACGGGACCATTCTGATTGGTCCTGTGCTGTGAATCCTGCTCGGCAACTGTCTATGACAGTTGCGATCAGGACGCTGTCACCGTGTCTATTGACATGGTGACAGTTTAAAGTTTGGGCGTAACTGTACTCCCTTTTGCGGGAAATCGCTTTGATTCTGGACGTACAGTCACGCCCAATCGCGGGAAGGGGTTAATGTCTTCGTATGTAAATACTCCCTTCAGCAGGCCACTAGGCACAGGCTTTCAGAAGTTTCAGGACATATTTGGCAAGTTATTTTTCTTTGCCGTTATTGCCATTATAGAAGGCTTTTTAAAGTGGATACCTTTATCCTCTAATTCAGTTTATTATGCCATTTTCCAGACACCTCAGACCATCCAACTAACAAACTTAAAGGGCCAATGAAGCTAAGGTACATGGTTAATGGAAGTAAATCTCATAAAAAGAGCTCCCAATAGAACTCATAGATACTTACAGAGGTTTGGCTATAGGGGGTGCAGAGATAGCAGTAGTTCCCAGACTCTGATGCCTGAGGGGGCACAAGGACTCCTTGCCACATAAGAAGACATCAGTATCATAAATGGCATATAGTACGTAGGGGGCCTGTTGCAGATTTTGCATTCCCAGTAGATTCAAGTTATGTCTCTAAATAATTATCTAAATGTTTTTGAAACTGTACTAGAGTAATAGGCATTTTCTTCTCGACTCTGAAATAACCTGGCTTGCAGTTGTTTACAGAAAATAATTATACTGGACTGCAGATTTCACCTATAGCAACTCTTTTTCCTGCAATTTCATTTAGGGTCTTAGTACTGTGTTGGCTCCAGGAATTCAGTGCGGGTTGGTTGTCTAGTGCTTAATTCTCTGGAAAGTGAAGTGAAAGCAGGTGTTTGCCAGAAACAACAGGAGGTCTCAAAGTAAATTAGCAGGGTTAGAACTCTACAAATAGATACAGTGTAAAAGGGAAAAAGTTGATACACGGTCACATATTTTAATTAGGCAAGGCAAATTGAGTTGCAGTTTCATCCGTGACCTGCTCTCCCTGTATATATCTGCTGCAGATAGCACTCTAGCTGTGTGCCAGAGAGCGGAGCACTGCTCACCGGCACTAAACTTCCTCCGCTCGTGTGCTGAACGGAGGAAGCGGGAGAGCAGTGGGGAAGAGCAGGCTGGATGAAGGCTCCGCTCGTGTGCAGAGTGGGGACAGCTGGATGGCTTGAGTAAAAGCCGGACCGAGACTTATAGTGAGACGCACTGTTAGTTATATCCTGGCTAGGTTATAGGGCTGAGTACCAATGTTGATTATTAAAAAATTATATCGCCCAAGGCGCGTTTTGCTGGTATTTCCGGCTTCTTCAACTAAGCACCATTTATTGCACTACACCATTACTGCCAGTAAATTATTCTAAAGACATTAGTGACATTAGTAACAGGGCAACCAGCCCACACTCAATATAACCAGGTGTAGACAAAAGTGCCTCTATCTGAGCCAAGGTGTGGATAATTGCCATGTCTATATCCCATCACATAAGGCACCTATACCATTTATGGTTAATATCAATGAGACAACTATAGTACAGCATTGTTGGGCATATATTGGAGACTAGGATCACTTGTCCTATTAGAATGCAGAAACAGGGGTCTCTGGATTCGTTAGATTCATACCAATTATTAATTTTTATTATCATCATTAATAAATCAAGATCATATTTTAACAGCAATCGTAACATATCTTCACACTTCTCTACCTTTCCCATATAGTTTACTGTCTATTGACTGGTGGTGTACACCTTGTGGGGTTCCTTATATAATTATTTTTTAAATTTTGGAGGGCATTTGCCAACTCTTCCTTCAAGCAGAGAATAGACAGAAACCAAACACAATACAGAGGACACAAACTAAGGCATTGTTCACATCTGTGTCAGGGATCCATTGCGACGTTCCATCTGAGCTTTCTGTTGGAATGGAGACCTGACTCACACAAACGCAAACCATAGGTTTCTGTTTCCATCACAATTGATTTCAATGGTGACGGATCCGGTGCCAATGGTTTCCGTTTGTCTCCATCGTGCAAGGGTTACGTCGTTTTGACGGAATCAATACTGCTCCCTGCCTCCTCTCCTGCTCTCTGCCCGTTGGATGCACGCTCTCTTGCTGTTTCTTAAAGGGCCAGGGTGCACATCATTACAAGTGTCCCCAGCCTATCCCTGCACACCCAGGGCTTTATAAGTGAGCCTGCCCTCTGCCCCAATGCAAAGTTGGACAAACCTTGTGTTATCCTGTGAAGGTTCCATATCTTCTATCCTGTGTCTGTTACCTGTTAGTATTCTGTATCGTGAGTCCATTACCTGTCGGTATCTTGTACCTTGCAGGTTAATCCAGTAATCCAGCACCTGCGTGCTTCCAGAAATCTGGCACCAGCCTGCTTCCACTAATCCGGCACCAGCCTGCTTCCAGTAATTCGACACCAGCCTGCTTCCAGTAATCCAACACCAGCCTGTTTCCAGTAATCCGGCACCAGCCTGCTTCCAGTAATCCGGCACCAGCCTGCTTCCAGTAATCCGGCACCAGACTGCCTCAAGTAATCTGTCAGTAGCCTATATTCTGCTACCACCAAGGTACCATCTTCCTGTGTCTGCCCAGTTACTGTTTGGCCAGCAGCTACCCGCAAGGACTACCTCAAGAGGTAGTGACCCAGCAGTCTCTCCATAGCAGAGATCAAATGCTTTGTCAGGGAATAAAGGGTGAAGACAATGGAGGCTGCTAAGAAAAACATCCTTAGAGGAGGCCCTACACCAATCCAGTACATTGGCCCAGTGGGTCCACAAATCTGCTGGTCATAACACAGGGCAATTCTTGAGGAAAACCTGTTTCAGTCTGCCAAAAGTTTGAGACTAAGACAGAGGTTCAACTTCAAGCAGAACAATGACCCTAAACATACTGCTAAAGTTACACGGGAGTGGTTTAAGGGGAAACATTCAAATGTTCTCAATCCAATTAAGAATCTGTGGCATAACTTGAAGACTGCTGTACACCAACGCAACCCGTCTAAGTGAAAGGAGTTGGAACAGTTTAGCCTGGAAGAATGGGAAAAAAAAATCCAAATTCTATAGATGTTGCTTAGCTAAGAAAGACATACCCTAAGAGACTTGCATATGTAATTGCAGTAAAAGATGGTCCCACAAAATATTGACTTTCAGGGAGTATATACTTATGCGCATAAAATTTCAATTTTTGTCTTATTGTTTGTGTAACAGTAAAAAATAATTTACACATGTAAATTGGTCGGCATGTCGTGTAAATCCCACTGGTAAAAACCCCCAAAATCCATTTGCATTTAAGGTTGTAATGCAACAAAACAGGAAACTACCAAGTGGATGAATACTTTCGGAAGGCACTGTGAATTTCAAGTAATATGAATTCCTACTTACAGTAATATAAACAAGAACACAGAAATATCTCCTCTGCCACATGACAAATACCGTTTTTAGCCCTGCGACTAGCGGCAAATAGAGTTTTTTGTTTTCATTATATCAGTATTGCTGTTTACCGTCAAAATGTATCCAAGTAAAGACAATATAACCTAAGTACTGAATCTCATAATAACATAGTAACATGGTGCAAAATCCATGTCAATCCCTGGAAAAAAACAAAAACTCAAACAGCAGTATTTATTATAAAGCAAAATGGAAGCCTTCCTAGAAAATGAACCAATTTTCTCTGTTACTGCTATGAGACATTCAATATATACCAAAGTGTCATTTCAACCATTGCCTCTTAGAAGCTATTAAATAGAATTACAGGAAATTATGATTGGTTTACAACACCTAAACCGCTGAGACTATTCTTGTTCTTTTTCTGAAACCTTGCAGTGAAGAAAGCTTTATCTATGAATAAAACAGCAAGCCAGTAGCGACCCTGACATCTGTATTGAAGTTACAGTATATGTTATGCCTTAAATGATTCAATTAACAATACAATCTAACAATCCACATGTACAGATAGCAAAATGTGTGCTCCCTCTGTCTATTGGTCTGTCTACTTATTTAACTACATATCTGTCACCTGCTGTATCTATCTGGCGATATGGCAGAGCTGGAATAGGACTACATTTTTCCTGCATCATAAAAACACACTGAGTTAAAGTAAATCCAAGTAGGTAGAAAGCAGGACAGGACACAATTGGCAGAGTGCAAAAAATTGTGTGGATTTATTTAGTTCCAGAATAGTCAAACATGGGAAACGTTTCAGACCTAGATGATCCTTTATCAAGCAATGCTAGTAGGCAGCGGGACACACGGTCACCAAGGAAGCGTGTCTACTTATTTAACTACATATCTGTCAGCTACTTTATGGCAGAGCTGGGATTGGACTACATTTTTTCTGCATCATGATAACTCATTGAGTTAATGTAAATGTCCACCCTTAAGCCCCATGCACACAACCGTAGATTTCATCCGTAATTGCGGACTGCATTTACGGCCCGCAATTGCAGACCCATTCATTTCTGTTGTCCACGGACACCTTCATGTATATTTTCAGAAAGGTGTCCGGGCCGTAGAAAGCCTCCGAAAAAGATAGGGCATGTCCTAGATTTTGCTTATTACGGACGGTGCTCTCATACTTTATATGGGATCACGGGCTGAAAATGCGGATGGATATCCTCAGCCGCCAGCGGCATGAGGCCTTAAAAAAATGAATCAAACTGACCTCCAAGAAGGCAACCAGTAGGTCAGATGACCAGCTGATCAGAATATAAATCTGGTACCAAGAACCCAGCCAGGTTGCTAATAAACAGACAACAAGCAGAGCACAGTAAAGTTGGATGATAGGGATTAAAGCAAGATAGCAACTTCAGATCTGCACAATGGGCCACTTAAAGTTTCAAAATGAGTTGAGTTTTTACAATGTAATAGTCAATTCAGTTTGTGCAAACTCTTGCCTCAAGTTATTACAATGCTAAAATTTTCCAGTTCCTCAGAATGTCTTATTACCGAAAATACCTTTGCTGCCTGTGACTTAGCATTGCACAGCTCTCAGTAACACAGCTCTATAGTTGCTAACTGTAAGGCCCGCGGTCGCTGACCACCGGCATTAACTTAACTCACTTAACGGCAGCCGCGACCGCAGGACTCGGAAGCCTTGCCGGCGTCTGCTTCCCCTGAGACGCCGGCACACACTGCTCTCACCTACGGCAGATGCCCGTAGGTCTTAAAGGGACATCAAACACACCAGGAGTATCACCCCAGACCAATCCCAGCACACCCAGGACTTTAAAAGGAACTCTTCTCACTTCCTCATTGCCGGAGCAATGTTGTGTCTAACCCTGAGTTGGTCTGCAAAGGTTCCCAAGCATTATCCTGTATCCCGTATCCTATTTTCCGTAGCCTCCATCTTGTATCCTACATCCAGTGTCCGTGTTCGGTGTGAGGTCCAGAATCCAGTGTCCGTGTGCAGTGTCAAGTCCAGTGTCAATGATGACTTCAGTATCCATGTCCGTGCCAAGTCCAGTGTCCGAGACGACTTCATTATAGTGTCCTTTATCCAAGACAAGTCCTGTTGTCCAGCACAAGCCAGTTTTAATAGTCCGGCACAAGCCAGGTTCTGATAGTCCGGCACTAGCCAGCTTCCGATAGTCCGGCACAAGCCAGCTTCTTATTAGTCGGCACAAGTCATCTACCCAGGTACTCTTGTCTTAGAGACTATTATTGACTCTCGTTTGACCAGCTGCTACTCTGCTATTGCGGAGCAGCCCATCAGGTCCACATCAACAACAGCCGTGACACTAACAATAGCTCTGTTACTGTGGTCACTTTTCACTCCATTTTTTCTAAAGGTTTCAAGTAACTAAGTTTTGTCTCCAGTAAGACTCTCCTCCCGGGGAGTCTTGCAGGAGGTGTATGACTGCTTAGCCTTCAGCTCATGTGCCCATAAATACTTAGATCTATGTATGAACTATATGAATGACCCATGTCTAGAAACACACAGGGATTAATAAAGTGTTCCTCCAATGAAAAATAAAAACTTCACAGTACTCTTAGATCTTCATGTACAGCACCGTTGTGAAGCCTCTCTTAAATGCTCAGCGGTTTGTGCTGCAGACATTTCCTTCATTCTTATTCACTAATTGAAAGTTACTATGGAGCTGTAGCCCAGTCATGCTCACTGTTTCTACAAGCCTGAAACTCAAATTGCTCTTGCAACTATTCACTTATCTCCTCTCCATGTTAGTACACTTCTATAGTTACACCACTCTCACAGAGGGTGCAGGACCCTGCCTACCTGATTCGGTGAAGATGATGTACTAACAGGTCTTTATTAGCTACCAAGTTCCCTCAAACATAGCACAAACATAGCTATGGGTGGAGAAAACGTAGCAGGAGCACTTGGGTCTTGGTGTTTAGGGGAGCCCAAATGTCCCTCAGCAAATAAGAAGACACCAGTATTAGAAACAGATTCTTCATTCGGGTTCAGGAACTTTAAGTTATACATCTGCTCTAGAGATATACAAAAAGCTTGTAATGCCCTGTTTTGGAAAGAAATTCAAGTTAGTTTAGTTACTACTATATATATATATATATATATATATATATATATATATATATATATGCAACTAACATCAGCAGGGAGGAAGTAAAGGGCTGCAATAGTTCACGTATCCATCCCCTCTGCTTCATATCGAGTTGAATGAAATGTGCAACCTGCAAATGAATAATGCAACTAAATCTGACAGGTTCCTCAATAGATCAATTTATGTGTGCTATAACAATTTGGGGCCCATGTGCTTCATGCTTTGTACTGCCCTGATGGGTACATTTTCTATGATATTGGAGCTGCTGCAATATTTTTAACCCCTTAAGGATACAGCCTGTTTTCGCCTAAGGCTGGGTTCACACGACCTATTTTCAGGCGTAAACGAGGCGTATTATGCCTCGATTTACGCCTGAAAATACGGCTCCAATACGTCGGCAAACATCTGCCCATTCATTTGAATGGGTTTGCCGACGTACTGTGCCGACGACCTGCAATTTACGTGTCGTCGTTTGACAGCTGTCAAAAGACGACGCGTAAAATTACAGCCTCGTCAAAAGAAGTGCAGGACACTTCTTGGGACGTTTTTGGAGCTGTTTTCTCATAGACTCTATTGAAAACAGCTCCAAAAACAGCCGAAAAAACGCTGTGAAAACGGTGCGAAAAACGCAGCGAAAAACGTGAGTTGCTCAAAAAACTTCTGAAAATCAGGTGCTGTTTTCCCTTGAAAACAGCTCCGTATTTTCAGACTTTTTTGGCTCAGCGTGTGAACATACCCTTATGGACCAGGCCATTTTTTTCAAATCGATCTTGAGACTGTTTTCTCGTGACACATTGTACTTTAAGTTAGTGGTAAAATGTGGTTGATACATTCAGTGTTTATTTGTGAAAAATACCAAAATTTAAAGAAAATGTGCAAAAATTTGGATTTTTCTAAATTTAGATGTATCTACTTGTAAAACAGAGAGTAATACCACACAAAATAGTTACTAGTTCACATTTTCCGTATGTTTACTTTATGTTTTTTGAACATTTTTTTATTTTTCTAGAAGGTTACAAGGCTTAGAACTTTAGCAGAAATTTCTCACATTTTCAAGAAAATGTCAAATGGCTATTTTTATAGGGTCCACTTCAGATCTGAAATGGCTTTGACGGCCTTATATATTAGAAACCCCCCATAAAACACCCTATTTTAAAAACTGCACCCCTCAAAGTATTTGGAACAGCATTTAGAAAGTTTCTTAACCCTTTTTGTGTTTCACAGGAATTAAAGCAAGCGGAGGTGAAATTTACAAATGTAATTTTTTTTGCAGAAATCTGTTTTGTTTCATTTTTTTCTGTAACTCTGAAGGCTTTACCAGGGAATTGCAACTCCATATTTATTTCCCAAATTCTGAAGTTTTTAGAAATATCCGACATGTGGGCCCAGTGTGTTAATGTACAGAAACACAGGCCTCAGAAGCAAAGGAGCATCTAGTGGATTTTGGGGCCTCCATTTTATTAGAATATATTTTAGGCACCGTCTCAGGTTTGAAGAGGTTGTGTTGTGCCCAAACAGTGGAAACCCTCCAAAAAAGACACCATTTGGCAAACTATACCCCTAAAGGAATTTATCAAGGTGTATAGTGAGCATTTTAACCCCACAGGTTTTTTGATTAATTTAGTGGAATTAGGATGTAAAAATTTAAATCTAAAATTTTCCAATAAAATGTAGAACTCTTCAATATGTTACCACGAAAAAAGGAGAAAAAGCACCCCAACATTTGAAAAGCAATTTCTCCCGATTACAGAAATACCCCACATGTGGTAATAAACTGCTGTTTGGACACATGGCAGGGCTCAGAAGAGAAGAAGCACCATTTGGCTTTCAGAGCTCAAGTTTTACTACAATGGTTTTAGGGTCTCATGTCGCATTTGCAAAGCCCCTGAGGGGCCAAATCAGTGGAAACCCCCAAAAGTGACCTCATTTGGGAAATTAAAGCCCTCAAGGAATTTATCGAGGGGTATAGTGAGGACTTAGACGTCACAGGTTTTTTGTGGAATTAGGCCTTGAAAATCAATATCAAAATTTTTTCCACTGAAAAATATTGACATTTTTCATTTCCACAAGAGTTAAAGGAGAAAAAGAACCCAAACATTTTTAAAGTAAAGTACGGCAATATCCCACATGTGGTCATAAACTGCTGTTTGGATACACGACAGGGCTCAGAAAGGCAGGAGCGCTACTTGGCATGCAGATTTTGCTGGAATGTTTTTTGGGTGCCAGATCGCATTTGCAATACCCCTGCCGGACCAAATCCATGGAAACCCCCAAAAGTGACCCCAATCGGGAAACTACACCCCTGAAGGAATTTATCGAGGTGTATAGTGAGCATTTTGACCCTACAGGCTTTTTGCTGAACTCAGTGAAACTATGCTGTGAAATTGCAAATTAATTTTTTTGTAAAAAAACATGGAAACTTTCAGTTTTTACAAGGAATAAAGGAGAAAAAACACCCCAACATTTGAAAATCAATTTCTCCTGATTGAGGCAATACCTCATATGGGGTCATAAACTGCTGTTTGGACACACGGCAGGGCTCAGAAACGCAGGAGTGCTATTTGGCATGTAGATTTTGCTGGCTTGGTTTTTGGGTGCCATATGCAAAACCCTGAGGTACCGGAGTACAGTGGAAGCCCCCAAGAAGTGACCACATTTTAGAAACTACACCCCTCAAGGAAGTTATCATTTGCCTGGACATATGACAGGGTTCAGAAGTGAAGAACACCATTCACATTTAAGGTCTATTTTGGTGATTTTCACAACATTGGCCCACAATTGCTGGGCTCTGAGGTCAAATAGTAAAACAAACCCCCAAGTGGGACCCCTATTTTTTTTTAAACTACACCCCTTAAGGCATTTTAAAGGGTGTAGTGAGCATTTTGACCCCACAGGAGTTTTTTCCTTACAAATTAATGTGCAGTGAATGGTGCAAAGTGAAAATTGCAATTTTAGTGCACAATATGTTGTACCCAGTTTGTACCACCGAAGACAAATACCTAATAAAATGTTAAGCGGGTTCTCTGAGTTATGGCGATGCCATATATGGACGTAAACTGTTGTTTGGTCATGCTGTATGGTTCAGAAGGGAGGGAGCGGCATTTGGCTTTTGGAGCGCAGATTTAGCTTGGTAGTAGTTTTCTGAGGGGTTTTACTGGTATTTTAGTTTATAATGTGGGGGGCAAATGTAAGCTGGGTGGAGAACATCAGGGAGTATGTAAACTGTGAGGGGTACATCAGGGTATAATAAGAGGGTATAATAATGGGGTAAATAAATAATTCATAGGTATGTGGCCGGTGTTGCACTGATAAATGGCGCCCAATGTTATCCGCTTTTGGAACGATCTGCACATTTTGCGTCGCCGTATTCTGAGAGCCAGAACTTTTTTATTTTTTCTTCACCGGAGCTGTGTGAGGGCTTATTTGTTGCGGGACAATCTGTAGTTTTCATTGGCAGCATTTTGGTGTACACGTGATTTTTTGATCACTTTTTATTCCATTTTGTGGCAAGCAACGTGACCAAGAACCAACAATTCTGACAATGTTTTTTATTCTTTTTTTTTTACAGTGTTCACCCTGGGCTATAAATGATAATTTTATTTTATTCTGCAGGTCGATACGATTCCGGCAATACAAAATGTATATCTATATTTTAAATGTTTGCATTTTTAATTCTGAGAGCCATAACTTTTTTATTTTTCCAGACAAAAAAAAGCTGTGTAAGGGCTTGTTTCCTGCAGGACCAGTTGTAGTGTTTATTGGGACTGTTTTGGGGTACATTCGACTTTTTGATCACTGAGTGGTGATAAAAAAAAATAGTGATTCTAGCATTGCTTTTTATTTTATTTTTTTGCGGTGTTTACTGTGCGGGAAAAATAACATTATAGTTTTATAGTTTGGGTCATTACGGACGCGGCAATACCAAATATGTGTACTTTTTTTAACGTTTTCATTTTATTCCTATAATAAAAGGCTTAATATAGGAAAAAAGGCAGTGTTTGTTTTTATTAATTTCAAAATGTTATTTCTACCCTTTTATTCAACTTTTTTATTTGTCCTACTAGGGTACTTGAGAGCCTGCCCCTCTGATCTTTACTCTAATGCATTGCACTACCCACGTAGTGCAATTCATTAGAGCTGTCAGTCATTCACTGACAGCAAGGCTATTAGATCCCGCCTCTGGGAAGGGTTTAATAGTTTATCGTACCCGGCAGACCAAGAAGCCACTGTTAGGCCTCCGGTTGACATAGTATTGATAGGCTTCCTCACTATCACACCATGTCGATGCCGATCACTACAAACCACTAAGATGCCGCGATGGCTTTTGATTGCGGCATCTAAGGGCTTAATGGCAGGGATCATAGCTAGCTCCATTCCCTGCCATTACAGCATGGTGTCAGCTGTGACCTACAGCTGATATCCGCGGCTGATGTCGCAGGCTCAGCTTCTGAGCCTGCACCATCTTCCTTTTAGGCCCTGCCTCTGGGTGGGAAATAGCAGGCTTCCGTAATTGGCAGACAAGAGGCCGTTGTTAGGCCTCTGATCTGCCAGTGCAGTGATCGTAACCCCGCGGAGTTCTGATCTGCTAAGAAACACCATAGAAAAGCAAGCGCTGCATCTAAGGGGTTAATCAGACGGTTCGGAGGCTAGCTCCGGTCCTGGTCATGCAGTGGGGTGTCAGCTTAATATACACCTGACACCCGCTAGTGATGGTGCGGGCTCAGCTTCTGAGCCTGCACCATCTTCCTTTTGCGGCCGGAAGACTTTTAGGCCCTGCCTCTGGGTAGGAAATAGCAGGCTTCCGTAATTGGCAGACAGGAGGCCGTTGTTAGGCCTCTGGTCTGCCAGTGCAGTGATCGTAGCCCCGCGGAGTTCCGATCTGCTAAGAAACACCACAGAAAAGCAAGCGCTGCATCTAAGGGGTTAATCAGACGGTTCGGAGGCTAGCTCTGGTCCTGGTCATGCAGTGGGGTCTCAGCTTAATATACACCTGACACCCGCTGGTGATGGTGCGGGCTCAGCTTCTGAGCCCGCATCAGCAATATAATGTATCAGTTTTGTTGTGTTGCAATAAGTTCTTAATGACAACAATGTAATAGGACTTTGGATGACGTTAAGGGGTTAAACACATGAAGGTTTTTTTATTTGTTTGTTTCTCACTTTGCAAGGAGTTGTAATTTATATACAGCTTGCAAATCGGTCTATAGGTAATTATGACAGATCCTCTTTAAAGACTATGGGCACCTTTGAACATGATTGTTTTAGAAATAAAACAGATTTGCAATTGGTCTTAATTTAAAAATGTCTACCATTCGGTGTCTGCATCTTACATGTATTACAATATAATGCAAGCTGTACAATGCCGTCCTGTGTTCATTCCATCAGACGGCTCTCTTTTCCTGAACGCCAAACTAAACTCAAATTATTTTTTTATTTGAGTTTATTTTATTTATTAGGATTCAGCTTAGATTAGCGTTCTACAGTAGAACAATTTTAATTAAAGCAATTTGTACATCTGTTATACTTCTAAAAGTACATGCAGTGCAATAAAAAAAAAAAAATATGTTCAAAGGTGTTCATAGTCTTTAAAGCGTCAATGTAATGAGTGTGGCACTTCATCAAGGAGTTAGAACAGAGTTTCTCCCAGTGCATTACATGCTAAAGAGAAAATATTAAATTTAAACAAAGACATCAAATTAATTAAATATAGCAAATTGTACTCTGAGGACAGCGTGGTCACTCAAAAGCTGAAATTAGCCCCTGTAGTCGAACTAAAATCTGATTTAACAGAATGATTGCATACATTGTGATTTCTGCTCCTTACTTTACAAAGGGATTACTAGAGAAATGTGCATGTCTTCATGTCTTTGTACAGCAGCTTGGCCAGGGGCAATGAAGTGAGAGATGATGTCCGGAAGTATTGAGCAGTGAATGCCCGTGGCTCTCATTGTGCCATATTTCAACTGCATTTTGGCTTATTATGTATTGATTTCCTGCTCTGGAACAATAAAATAATAAAGTAAAAGTTTCAAAACATTTTATTTTTTGGGGTATATTCTTTCCCCCTCAACCGTCCCTATTCAACACATATAAGCTACAACTGGGCTAAATGCTGCAGTATTCTTTAGCGAAAACATGCTATTGAAATATTTACAATTTTATTCATAAAGAGCTTTCTACAGCTCACTGAGCCAGTTCTAACATAATATACCAATACACTGTCAGAATCCATGGCCATCAAGGTCGAGTGACAAAGCCAAGTAGTTCAGCTCTCAATGCATCACAAAACCAGTTGGGTCTGTCATTTGATTCAGACGCCCAGTGCAGCATCCGTGCCAGTAGTCTGGTCTAGACTTGAATACAATGTATGCTTTACTGAATAATGCACTGATTGTACATGTCTCCCTGGCCTTCTATGAAAGATCAAAGGCAAAGGAATTATTTTCATTAACAGTCTGCAGCTATAGACACACACACACACATATATATATATATATATATATATATATATATATATATATATAACAGAAAATACAGCAGCACCAGTAGGATCTGGGTGCAAGCCCTAGGGAGCAGACCAAGGTCCCAACTGTACAGCAATCCAAAAAATAAAAAAATAAGCAGCACACCGCAGTTTAAAGTGCAAAGATCAAGTGTACTTTATTGACCAGTGTGCGACGTTTCAGCTCTGTCCTCTAGAGCCTTTCTCAAGCCTTGAGCTTGAGAAAGGCTCTAGAGGACAGAGCTGAAACGTCGCACATGGGGCAATAAAGTACCCTTGATTTTTGCACTTTAAACTACGTGTGCTGCCTACTTTTTGGATTTATATATATATATATATATATATATATATATATATATATATATATATTACACATTTCATTCATTTTGCATATGGTATATATTAATGTATGTCTATATGTATTCAGTTCAGTATATTCTTAAACTAACTTAAGCTACTGAACACGAAGTGGAAAATTTTAAGAGGTCCTGTTCAAGAGCAGAAAGATCAAGTACAAGGTTTTATCTAACAAACTCTTACATTTAAATGTCTTTGAATCTTCTGAAAATTCCTCTCATCTGCCCTAATTTCACAGCATGGCACTTAATTAACACAGGGAACGATCTTGCAACCTGGGCTCCATAAAATACATTGCATCAGAAAGTAGCATGTTTCTTGGCCAGAAGCTAGAAAATGTTCCACTCAACCATTTGACCTTAGATAAAAATGGTCCTGTAATGTAATTTTCTCTGTGATATAAAGCAGTAATTACCAGGAGATAAGTAATTTACCATTTATACAAGAATATCAATAATATAAAACCATTTAATAGGGAGTAACCACTACTCCAAAATATTGTTAATATCTGTTAAATCTTTAATACTGCCATAAATCAACATTGCAGTTCCTTTTTAGCCCTAAATAAAATCATTGAAAAGTTCTGAGAGATGGGTGCAAAGAAGGGTGGCCAAGGAAATTTAAGGAATGGGCGGATTGCAATACCAAGACAGGTTTTCAAACATAGGGTTAATCACTTTAGACAAAAGATGGCTTAACTTACCGAACAGGCGTTGAAACGCGTTGTCTGCATATTAAAAGCTCTTACCCTTACTACTTCATGTCTATCCTTGGATGTTAGCAGTGCTATCTTCGGTTACATTTTTTCCACACCCCTATTTCCTATCTTCCACCAGTCCGGCCTCCTGGGATAACGTTTCAGCCTATGTGACCGCTACCGACAATCACAGGCTGCAGTGGTCACATGGACTGCCGCGTCATCCAGGGAGGTCAGACTGGATGTCAACAGAGGGACGCGTCACCAAGACAACTGCCGGGGTACTATGAACTTCTTTTACTTTCAATCGCGGCGTTACGCTGCGGAAACTCCGCCCGAAAGGCCTGCCCCTTCTCTCTATCCAGCACTGATAGAGAAGGGGCTGCCGATTAGTGCAGTGCAATGTAGCAGAGAAAACTGGTCCGTAAATACGGGTGGAATACGGGTGACAACGGACCCATATTTAAGGGCACGGGTCCGTAAATACTGGTGGAATACGGGTGACAAAGGACCCATATTTACACCAGTATTTACGGATGGGAAAAAATATGTTCGTGTGCATGGGGCCTTAATAAATGTTTGAGTTTTAACTTCTTTCTTTAACAATAAGATGACAGTTTGTAGCTGATAAAAGGAGCAATTTTACCTCGCATAGCACTAGACCTTGCAACATTAAATAATCTGGGGCTTCCTCCCTAACACTTCGAATTTGATAGAAATATACGTCTTTTTTTTCCGATTCTAATACGACATGTTTACATCATGACACAAATACCGATCTTAATAATAAGATGATAATATGATGTTGATTTTGATAATAGCATTAGATCTCGCTTCATTGATTAAAAAGGTCTCCTTCCTTATCATCAACCTTCAAATCGATCAAGACATGCGAATCTATCTGCATTATAACATCAATCAAAATATATGCACCTTCTATCTATCCTGCTGTGAAGCATTTGCACTAAGATATAAATACTGATTTTAATATTAATAATATTTTAATTAAGATGATGGTATAATCCTGTGAAAAATGGCGTTATATCTTGATACAGTTATTAAGATGTAGCTGTTTCCTAAACATTAAATTCTGATACATGATCCTTAAACCGTACATGACTCCTGCAAATCGTTATTTATTGAAATTTGAATGTATACATTAATAGAGATAAAAACGATTAGATCCCGCATTGCCAAATGTCTGGGACAATACACTGATAGAAACATAAATAGCCTGTGGAGATGTGTAGAAAAGGTCTTCTTGCTGATGACTTAAAGATATGTAGATGTGACAGTAATTTTGAAATAAGCCATATATTTAATGTTTGCATATATCTTATCGCCCGCAGAGTGCTGCTGCGTCCCTTGTGTTTATTTGCTTTTGCATTGTACTCACAGCAGTCGTGCACCTGACATTTATTTCACTTTGTTAGGAGGTGATGACTGTCACGAGCCTGGCAGGATATAATGGATTGGTCTTTGTACATTGAGGGATAGTGCTGGCAGTAAAGAGGTACAGACTCTAACAGCCCCCCGGTCTTTACCAGGGACCACCACAAGGCAGTATGGACTAAGCGGTCAGGGACATCCAGGTCGCAGCCCCTAACTGCTCCTTTAACATGGCTAGTTGGAGATCGGCAGATGACTGCATGAGGATGCTGTGCAAATTTAAGATCCAAGAGATTTGTCAAATTATGCCGAGGTCAGGGTCACAAGCAATGGTTCTGAAACAGACACTGATTCCTACCTACCCTTAATTCCATTTGTAGGCCCAGGAGAGAGCGGAGTCTGTTTAGTGTAGGGACCCAAATGTGTGCTAAGAACCTCCCATTTATATGTATAAAAGCTTGAGCATGTAGGGATAAGCTAGTAAGTGTAGGGACTAGATTCCAGGTTCGGCTATGCAGTTGCTCGTCACTGTGGGGGGATTAGAATCTAATTACATATAGCTATCATAGGATGAGTCAGTGGCGTAGCTATAGGGGTCGCAGCGGTCGCACTTGCGACCGGGCCCCTAAGCCTGGGGGGCCCACGGGCCCCCGTTGCCATACTGTATGCTTCCAAAAAAAATCTTCTTTGCCGTAAAGCCGGCACTTCCCGGTTACGGTCACATGGTACACTTAGTGTACCATGTGACCGTGTTGTCACGTGACACGTCTTCCGGACAGTGGAGTGGAAGAGTCGGTGCCGAGGACTCCAGGTGAGCTGCAGTCTGTGTTGTGTTGTAATGTATTGTGATGTAATGTGTTGTGATGCCTTGTAATGTATTGTATTGTGCTGTTTGCGGTGGAGAGGGGGGGGGCCGTTAAATCACAGTCCCCCCCCTCCTCTCTCCACCGCAAACTTCACAATACAACACAATACAGTATAGTACACATGACTATGAGAGCGGGGCTGCGGCTGTGTAATACAGCCATTGCCCCGCTCCTGAGTCCTGACATGTGCGCGCCGTCAGCATGATGTGATGCGGCCGGCGCTGCACTAATGATCTGCGGCACTGAAGACAGAACATGGCACCCCCATGTTCTGTCTTTAGTGCGTGAACCCCCGCTCATTAGTGCAGCGCCGGCAGCATCTCCTCATGCTGACCGCGCGCGCACTTACTGTCAGGAGCGGGGCGATAACTGTATTACACAGCCGCAGCCCCGCTCTATAACGGCGGAGATCAGAGGAACCTCTCATCTCCGCCGCTATTCTCCTGAATGCTGCAATCAAAGCCGACTGCAGCATTCAGGGGAAAATGAGAAGGGGGGGGGGGATGCCCCTGGATCGTGTCACAGGGAATTCCTGTGACGCGATCGAGGGCCATACCATATATGGGCAAACAGCCCTGGGGTCTATTGAAGGACCCCAGGGCTGTCTTACCATATTTCCTGTTAGGGCATACTGAGGTATGTCCAACAACTGCCTGTGTGCTATCTGTCCACAGGCTAATGTACTGGCACATATCTGATATATGTCAGTACATTAAAGTTTAAAAATAAAGTAAAAACAAAGTAATGTTAAATAAAAAAACACACATTCACCTTTTTTACAATAAACATTAAAATAGGTCTCAATACATAAAATATACACATATTGGGTATTGGCGCGGCCGTAATAACCTGCACAACGTTTTTTTTTGCATTATTTGTGATGTGTACGCTGTAAAAAAATAAAATAAACTGCTTTCTATCACTTATTGTGAGGCACGAGGTGTGATGAATTTAACCTCCATGTGCCTCACATTAATAGTAATTAACCCCATCATGTTCCTTACACATTAACCCATTATGACTGAGAAACATGATGGGGTTAATCACTATTAATGTGAGGCACATTCAAAATTCATCATCACGCCTCACATTAGAAAACGAAAGACCTTTTTTTTTTTATTACTGTAAACGAAGTATCGGTATCAAAGTCCAAATTTTGGTATCGTGACATCCCTACACTGTGGGTCGCGTCCCCCTGGGGGTTCGTGTGAAGACCTCCGGGGGGTCGCGAGTCACTCACCGAGGTCCCGGTTCCATTCAATCCTGGAGCAAGGAGCTGGCATCTTCTTGATCCAGCATTCACTGTGCCCTGAGCGGCTCGACGCAGGCAGGCAGGATGTGTTGACATCATCGCGCCTGTCTGCGCTGAGTCACTCATAGCACAGACCGGAGGAGGCGAAGGATCCTCCACCCGACGTGGGAACGGGGATAGGTAAGTAATTATGCTATTTTTTTTATTATGCACATATGGGGGCATTATACTGTATGGGGGCTGATATTGTGTGGGGGGCATTATACTGCATGGGGGGCTGATAAGGCATGAGGGCTGATAAGATGGGGGGGGCATTATATTGCATGGGGGCTGATATGGGGGCATTATACTGCATGGGGGGCATTATACTGCATGGGGGGCAGATATGGCATGGGGGCTGATAAGATGGGGGCATTATACTGAATGGGGGCTGATATGGGGGAATTATACTGTATGGGGGCTGATATGGGGAGCATTATACCGTATGGGGCTGTTATGGGGGGCATTATACTGTGGGGGCAGCTATGGGGGGGAATTATACTGTGTGGGGGCAGCTATGGGAGCATTATACTGTGTGGGGGCAGCTATGGGAGCATTATACTGTGTGGGGGCATTATACTATGGGGGCTGTTGGGCAAAGCGTCTGGGCATAGGCATGCATAGGGGTCTGATGATAATGATGATGGTGGTGTTGTGGAGTGGTAGGGGGGCCCAAGCTGAATTCTTGCACCCGGGCCCATGAGCCTTTAGCTACGCCCCTGGGATGAGTACTAGCGATTTGACTGAGGCATAGTGTACCTTGGTAGCGGATGTGGAGATTTCCTGATCAACTGAAGCCTACTATAACATACACTTATACCTTTTTGCAGATTTATTATGAATTGATTTGGTTTTTAACTAAGTTTAATAAAAAATTGTATTTTAATATTTCCTCTTCCTCCAGATCATTAATTTGTAATAACTTAAAGGCTTTTTTTTGTAGAATCATAAGTGATCACCTATCCAAAGAACGATCATGAGAACAGGGGTCTTAAAACCCCAGATCCTCCTCACTGCACCTCCCCTCCCCCCACAGTAAGGAAGAGCTTGAATGGAGCTTGAATGGAGGCTCAATGCTCCATTCACTGTCTATGAGAATGTAGGAAACAGCCGAGCACTGTACTAGGCGGCTTCCGTCCTCCCGATAGACTTTGAATAAAGCAACAGCGTACATGCTGGGGGTGCGGGACCCTCATTCTTATGATCGGTGGGGGTCCCAGCAGTGGAGCCTATAGCGATCACAAAATGTTTACCCATCCTGTGGATAGGTGATAATTTATGACTTCTGGAAAACCCTTTAAAAGAGTCCTTCTACAACCCAATCATGCAGAAGTAATAAAGCCCAAATTGTTTTTTTCTTATAAACCACAACTCACTTTTATCAGGTGGACTAAAAAGTTAAAAGTCCTAACAGCTAGTAAATGTAAAGGGGTTGTCTGTGTAGCGTCCATGGCCGCGGGCCATCGGGTTTACTCACCTCCAGACGCCCGCAGCCATGGGTCAATGAACGCTGACTCGCATCTCCTTCCTAGGAGACGCCAGCGCTCACTTCCACTCTGGTCCACTGTGTCCTGTAGGGTGCGCGGGCACGCTCGTGCCCGGTCTTAAAGGGCCATCGCACATGTGAACAATCATCATCATCATTCACATGATTTCCTCGACTATAAGAAGGGCCCTGCCCTTCTGACTCTTGCCTGAGCGTTATTAGTGTATCCCAAGTCTGTCTTGCAAATTGCCCCTTAGTGTTTTCCCGTTCCAGTTGTTACCCGTGCCCTGTTACCTGTTCCTGTATCCCATACTGTTTTCTTGTTCCTGTGCCTACTAGAGTTGGAGTCGTGTCTACTGCACCTACTGTCGTTGCCACATCCTGTGTCATCTGCCATGTCCAGCATCTTCTGCCACGTCCAGTGTCTTCTGCCACGTCCAGTGCCATCTTCCACGTCCCGTGTGATCCGCCACGTCTGGTGCAACGTGCTGCACCTGCTGTCATCTGCCACGTCCACTGCCATCTTCCTCGTACAGTGTGATCCGCTACGTCTCGCGCAACGTGCTTCACCTGCTGTCATCTGCCACGTCTGGCGTAACCTGCTGCACCCACCTCCATCCATGAAAAAAGCCTCGGGTCACTGTCTGGACTATTCAGGTACCCTTGATTCGGGACTTTGTATTGCTGGGGTGCTCTGTGGTTTGGCAAGCTGCCTCCCCGCTACGGCAGTGCGGCCTAGTGGGTCCACATACCCACGCACCGTGACAGTCTGGTTTTGAAAATATATTTTTTAATATCCTTCTAAAGAATTTCTAGAATAGTCTAGGGGTGTACCCTTTTCAGGACCCTCATCTATTAGCCAAATTGGAGAGTTGTTACAGAGAGCATCTTTCTCTCTAGAGGCCCAATTATAACCGTGCCCATTGACAGCATATTTGTTTAAATGAGAATTGTGCAATGCGTCATATCCTTCACTCTGTGAACAGTTGTTTGTCAGGGGAGCCATCTTAGTAAAAGGGATTGCCCAAAGCGGACAATCACTATACTTCAAATAAGAGGTGAATCTTGTGTATCATTGTGCTACCACATGGAATGTGCCAGACTAGACATGGTTAGGTTCATAACAGCACAACGGAGGACTAAGAACTTCAATAAAACAGGAAACCATGGTTGAGGTGAAATAAAACTGAATTGTTATTATTATAAAATTTCATTAACCCTTTAAATGACCGGCCTATTTTGATCCTTAATGACCACGCGATTTTTTTTTTTAGTTTTATTCATCGTCGCATTCAAAAAGTGATAACGTTTCTGTCAAAAGAGCTGTATAAGGGCTTTTTTTTTGCTGGGCGAGTTGTATTTTTCAATGGCACCATTTTAGGGTACATATCATTTATTGATTAACTTTTATTAATTTTTTGGGGATGGAATGGAAAAAAACAGCCATTATTTTTTGTGTTTTAAAGTTAAATTGCTCACAGTGCAATGTAAATAACTTATTACCTTTATGCTATGTGTCGATACAATTATGGTGAACCCAAATACGTATAATTTTTTTTATGTTTGCTGCTTATGCACAATTTAATCCCTTAATGACCAGGCCTTTTTTTGCCTTCATGACCAAAGATTATTTTTCCTATTTTTCACTGTCGAATTCCAAGAGTCATAATGTTTGTATTTTTCCGTTGACATAGCCGTATAAGGGCTTTTTTGTTGCGGGTGAGTTGTAGTTTTCAACTGCACCATTTTTGATTGCATATAATATATTGATTAACTTTTATTAACTTTGTTTTAGGAGGGAATTGAAAATAAACAGCTATTCCAGCATTGTTTTTTTGTGTCTTAAATTTAACCCGTTCACTATGCGGTGTAAATAACTGTTACCTTTATTCTATTGGTTGGCACTATTATGGGGATACCAAATCAAATATGTAAAGGTTTTATATGTTTGCACAATAAAAACCCTTTTTGAAAAAAAAAAAAAAATATTTGTTTTTGCATCGCCACATTCCAAGATCCGTAACTTTTTTATTTTTCTGTAGATGTGGTAATATGTGGGCTAATTTTTAGCGGAACAAGGTGTAGTTTTCATTGGTACTATTTTGAGCTACATGGGACTTGTTGATTAACTTTTATTTTTATTTTTTCGGGGGGAATGGAATTGAAAAGGAATTTTGCCGTTCACCCGTTTAATTAATGTGTTAACTTTATTGTTACAGTCGTTACGATCGAACCGGGATTATATATGTGTTTTCAGGTTTTTTTGCACTTTTACTAAATTATTTATATTTAATATTTTTATTTTACTGTAATCTTTTTATTCTTTTTTCATAAACTTTATTTAACTGTTTTTATCATCGTCTGATCTCGGATATAATGCTTTTGTATACTTAATGCAACACAGCATTATTGCCTGTCAGTGTAAAACCGACAGGTAATCTATTCGCCCATGCCTTTGGCATTGCCTAATAGGTAGTTATTCATGACAGACCTGGGGGCATTTGTTATGCCCCTGGCTGCCATGGAAATGCATTGGCGCCCTGCGATCACATTGTGGGGATGCCAATGGGGTGAGAGAGGGAGCTCCCTCCCCCTGTCAAACACCTTAGATGCAACGGTTCATTACAAGAATTGTTTGCGCTCACTTTATCTCTGTTGATACGGATATCATTTTATATACTATATCTTACTTTATTTTATAGAGACAAAGTATCAATTCTAGGTAACAAATACTGTAGAAACAAAGAATGATAACTCTGTCAGGTGTTCTATCTCGAGTCATTTTCTATTTAACCTCTGATACAGATGAGTGCCATTTTGCCAGCAATAAATGGTTATGTCACTTACTGGTTTATATTTTATGGTTATCGAGTCACACCTAAATGAGCAGAGTAATACAATTTTAACTGCTCTGATACTTCAATCATTCAAATAGAAAGGTAATGTGGCTTGATTTTGCAAGTACTAGAAATTAAATGCATGTTAGGGAAATGAAATCTAACTTTGGATTGATGGACTCTGCTCATATATGTTTAGTCATTCATATATACATGGTTTTCAGCTCAAGGTCAGAAAAATGGTGCGTGTAGTTTGGTAAACCATTGTCAAATCGCTGTAAACAGGCTAAACATGTTATTTACATAAATAATGTGAAAGAACATATAAGTTAGAGTATTAAACAGTAATGATTCTTGCAGTATGAAAGAAAATGTGTACTAGTAAAGTATTTTTTTAAACAGGTAGCAAAACCCTACAAATAACTCATTGACTGTGTATAAATTTTAAGTAAATACAACAATTAACATTTCACTAAATATGTGTGTGTATATATATATATATATATATATATATATATGTATATATGTAACACACATATACATACACTTATGTATATACATATATATATATATATATATACACACACACACACATACACATAAATTGTATATACATATACAGTATATATGTTTTTTTTTACTTTATGTATTTGTAAACCCAGGTATACACGTCGCGCAGTTTGTGATCATTATCCTTTTTTTTTTTGTCAAATAGAGGCAAACTTTAAATCTTTAACTTAGGCCTCATCCTCACTAGCAAATGATGTTTCTGTACAATCTCATAGTTGTCCAACCTACAGAGCATATAGACTTCTACACAGCAATACCTCCATGTGCTTCAGATTTCATGGATAAAGCTAAATTGATCCCCCCCCCCAAAAAAGAATAATCATATTCTCCCCTAGAATATACTGTAGATATCAGTCCTAGGAATTCTACTGGTTTCTCTTTACACAGTCCCCATTGGACAAACCATCAGCAGATTGCCAGTGCCATCTCTACACTGATGACACCCAATTATATACCTCTTCCCATCACATTACACCCGATATGAGACAAAACACCAGTGATTGTCTATCCGCTCTTTAACATCATGTCCTTTCTCTATCTGAAACTGAAACTTTCAAAGACTGTTTAAATCTACTAACCTACCTAAACCTGAAGTCTTCATCTTAGTGTGTAGTACTACAATAACTCTTAGGCAGTACACCAGTTATCTTTAGGTTATGTTTTTACTGTCGATCTGATTCACTCTCGTCTTGACTACTGTAACACATTACTAATCAGACCTCCCCACACTAAACTCTCCCCTCTCCAATCTATCATGAGTGCAGCAGCAGCCAGGCTCATATCTCTGACCATCCTCTACACTAATAACTCTCCCCTCTCCAATCTATCATGAATGCAGCAGCCAGGCTCATATCTCTGACCATCCTCTACATTAATAACTCTCCGCTTTGCCAGTGATTCACTGGATTTCCATTCCCTTTAGAATACAATTTTAATTTATCACTCTCACCCACAAAGCTACACACCCTTACATCTACCCCCTTATCTCTGTCTACCACCCTACCCATGCCATACATTCTGCCAATGACCTAAGACTAATATCCTCCATAATCTGAACCTCCCACTCCCGTTTCCAATGCTTTTCTCGTGCTGCACCAGTGCTCTGGAATGCGCTACCCCAGGCAATAAGATTACTTGTCAATGTCCACAGTTTTAAGCGTACTCTAAAAACACATCTTTTTAGACAGGCTTATCACATTAGGGTGGGGATCTGTTACAAATTTTGCATCGGGGTCCAGGAGCTTCAAGTTACACCTCTGGAAGAAGCTCAAACAGTCTATATACTTTGTAGCCAACCTTAGGATGACAGTATCAACCATTCAATGCTAGACTATTGGCATACAGTTGTGCCTTGGTATACCAAGAGGGTTATATTTTAGCAAGTAAATACATGAATTTTTACTATAAAAGCATATTCCACTTTACGTTGTTGAAACATTATCTGTAAAAATGGAAATGCTCTCTATATAAATTATATTAGTTTTCAGCAAACAACTCATTTAGCACACAATCTCAGGTCATCGTTTTTCATTTATTAAGCAGTCAGTAATAGTTTGTGATATAAAAAGTTACACTTCTCTAAGGAGACAGCACTTCTGTACCTGTAGCTCAGGCACAGCAGTAGTGTAAAAGCTGTACGCAAGTCAACCCTGTGGGATATCTGATTTTTCAGTCTCCAGACTCTCGCCTCTCCAATCATAGATAGATTGCTTTCTGACAGAAAAACAGTGCTGCTTGTGCTTGGGTTCCAATTGTGAGGCTGCTTTATCACTGTGTTATTGAAGTCAGATCGCCTAGCACGCTATCAGCCAAGCTTTATTCTAAGGAACTGTTTTTACCAGTTAAGCTGTTTGTTCTATTTAATACTACTGTATCTATACCATGCAATGTCACAAGAGAAGTTAAAAAAAAAAGTAGAGGAAAAGGAATGTATTAAAGAACAAAAATCCCTGTGTGGAAGCCCAATTATAATCAGCTAGCAAAGAAACAGTAATAAGAAAAAACTGAAAAAAATGTATAGTAATGTAAAAAATTGTAAGAATGTTTTTCCATACTTTTTTTTTTTTTACATTTTTATATATTTTTTTATTATTTTTTTTTAATTATTATTTGCAATAAGATTGAAATTATGTGGTGCTAATGCACCTAATTGTCTGATACTGAAAAGTATCACATATAATGTAGCTATAACCGGTGTACTGTAAGATACCAGCTCACAACTAGCTCTTCCACAAAGATATTTTTATATTGGCCTCCCATCTATTCTATTTTTTTTTAAAGAAGAATAGCAGAGAGACAACAGACACTAAAATTCAATTGTGAATGCAGAGCACACAGGTGCTTAACAGAAGGTGATGTCCAACAGGAACAAAGATTTAGAAAGTAGAGCATGCTTTATTTCTTATTCCATAACTATTATCTGCTTCTATAACACAGACTTTGTGTTGTGCATCTGTAAACTCTATTAGTATGAAATGTAGCCACTCTTAAAGAATAATATTATTTTACTAATGAATAAGTGCATATCAATTGCAAAAGATGATTTATTAACACTAAGAAGATAAGGGTCCAAGCATTGTTCTTCATACTTTCTAATGAATAATGTATTTTCAGTGATGTTTGCTAACAAGAAGCCTAATCCGCTTGAGTAGGGCAAGGGTTCCTCCTCCACCCCCTTCCCATAAACCTTGGGCCAATTTCCGAAAGTCATGGAAATGCAGTCCTTATGGGAAATCTTGCATCGGTTCTTACCTCTCAATACCAAAGACTCATAGCAGCACGCATACAGATACATTATAGAATATGTCTGTATTAGATTTGACTTCTTGGAATACAAATTTATACCCCTAATCCAAGCCTCATATGGTCTGCAAAGGCCATCAGTATCTACAGGGCCCTTGTGGATTACTTAGCAAATGTAATTTCTATCCAGGTAAAATTGATGGATAACCCTTTCCCTTTTTTTAGTAGTGAAAACAAAACGATTATTTTTTTAAGTCGCCGGCTGTGATAAATAGTCATTTTCTTGCACAACTTTTATACCCCTCTATGATTAGAAGTCACTTTTTTTTTCCCTCTGTCACTTTCCGTATGAGAATAAGACAGATAAAACCAGGCTTGAAAATGAATGAAGCATCTGCTAATCTCAGGCAATTTAAGCCTTCAATGGTGAGATATAAATACAAAGTTCAGCCAAGCTACATATGCAGGTTTTGGTGTCTATGACCATTAAAAATGTTTATAATATAAAGCATCTTAACATTAGTTCTACCTTATGGGGTTGTCCATTCTTGAGACAGTTAAGAACGCTGCCAGATTTGCTGTATAAGAAGAACACACAATAAGCGTGAAGAGCCACCAGCTTCCCATCACAATCCGCATAGCTACTGAATTTGCCACCGATTCCCCACCTAAAAATAACACAGACAATATTGTGAGGTTATTAAATATCTTTTTCTTTAGGAAGAAAATAGAAATAATCGATCAAAACCATAAATACTCAAGTGTTACTTGTTCCAAATAATGAGAGAGTCATGTTTTATAACAAAGGTCAACTCTCATTGGGTTGTATACCATGACCCAGATACATTTGCACTCAATGAAGCATGGAATGAAACATCTGCACCTGAGATGATGGAGGCCATTAGGTTATAGGAAAGGTACAGAAGGGAAATGTTGTTTTATTTAATATATTTTATTATGGCTTGGAATGGGTTACAATATGGAAAGTAAAATTTTAATAAAAGCAACAACAAGGAGAATAAAACACAACATTTTATCATATTTAATACAGTCTTTTTTTTTTAGTTAAATAAAATCTGAGTTGTTCAAGCAATCTCTCTATGCTATCTATTTTCACATCATATGGAAAGCAATTCACCAAAAACAGGAAATGACTAGAGATAAGGCATGTGAATGCAGCATTTTATTTTTAATATTCTATATTGTGGTCTTAGGGTATATCATGAGTATCAGCGTCGTTATATCTGTTTATTTGAGAAGCAATGTAATAACCTATAAGTTATTGCAAAGTAAAACTGGAATGACATATTAAAATTGGCATTGTAATCATACACCGGACACTACGACATGTCATGTCTGTGCCAATGCAGTATTAAGAGCTTGGTATTTATGTCAATTGCCTTTGTTAACCTCTCTAACTTTTGTGTCAACTTCTACTACACTAGATTTCCTCAAAATCTCTTTATCGAAATACTAAAGACTGATACAGAATATTGTAACTATTAGGCTGTGTTCACACGACCTATTTTCAGACGCAATGGAGGTGTTTTACGCCTCGAATTACATCTGAAAAAACGGCTCCAATACGTCGGCAAACATCTGCCCATTACTTTCAATGGCGTTTACGATGTACTGTGCCGACGACCTGTCATTTTACGCGTCGCTGTCAAAAGACGGCTCGTAAAATTACAGCCTCGTCAAAAGAAGTGCAGGACACTTCTTGGGACGTTTTTGGAGCCGTTTTCTCATAGACTCCAATGAAAACAGCTCCAAAAACAGCCGTAAAAACTCAGCAACGCATTAAATGACAGGTCGTCGGCACAGTACATCGTAAAGCCCATTGAAAGTAATGGGCAGATGTTTGCCGACGTATTGGAGCCGTTTTTTCAGACGTAATTCGAGGCGTAAAACGCCTCCATTACGTCTGAAAATAGGTCGTGTGAACCCAGCCTAAAACTGCATGAGCTGGTCACCAGCCAGTAACTGTGTATGACAGACATGAAGTGTATTAGAGTGTAAGGAGTGTAGAAATCTAAAATATCCATAGAAATTGTTTGCTCTATGATAATTAAGACAAACAACCAGAAGAAAAAACGTTGAGAAGATGTGGCAATAGAATATGAATAGAATATGAAGACAATGTCACACTTCTGACGTAATTATTATTGAGACTGTACACCAAACATTAGAATTCTTTGTACTCAGCCCATTTACACGAATGGCAATGAATAAGACCTGTCATTTGACATAGACCACATGTATTCTGACATATAGTTAATAAAAACTTTAAAGGAGTATTCCGATCTGAGACTGATGTCACGCTACTCTCTATGGAGCACAAGGTTGCCGCTATTCTATAAATCAGGCCTCCATAATGATACTAACGTAGTAAAGTTCTGACAACAACAATAACATGCAACATAATTAAGAACTTACCTTGCTGAACAAATGCCCCATATACAATCCATATGGCACTGTGCAGTGTAGAGGAAGTGGATGGACTTGCTTGCGATGAACTTTGAGCTCTAACTGCTTGAATGCGGTTCAGGACAAATATTAGCACACCAACTACTGGTATGACAGCAGCAATGCAAGCCCAGACCGCAAAGTCAAAAGGTGCAAAAAGCGAGAAAATATTTATTCTTTCCTCAGGTTTCTTAATGAGAATTCCTACTGAGTAATCCAAGTAACGTTTGCTGAAATCCACTACGCTCTCCCTCCCAGGCGTTATTGTGATCGCTGACACAGCAATGTCGGCTCTCTATAAAAACATTGACAGTAATTAAAATACATCACAACCAACCATCAATATTCTACACATTAACCTGAAGATGGATTCATTAATAACATTATAAAAATAAAAAATAAAACACATGCTACACATGATTCTTTTGGATAGAAACATTCAAATTGATCAAAATGTAATCTTAACGTAGCACGCGTTTTTCAACTATGGGGAAAAAAAACATTCTAGGTCATTTCAATTTAAACAATAAAAGACATTATGGCATTAAAACAGTTTTGAGGATTTTATGTGAATAAAGATAGATCATTGGTAATGAATTCAATCTCTAATACAATTAGTCTTTTCAATTTCTCACCATTTTTAATTTCGTCGTTAGTCAAAGGAAATGTTATTGTTTAATTCCAAAAATGAAAACCTATATACACTTCATACAACTTACAACTAAGTTTGCTACTCCTCATTCCGCGACTGTAAACAGATCTAGAAAATTGTAAATAACACTGTAGCATAAACAGTTATCCATCTTTCCAGTAAATGTTGGGCATTAAAGGGGTTGTCCACTACAGAACAACTGATGACCTATCCACCAGATAGGTCATTAGTATATCATCAGTGCGGGTCTGACACCCGGACCCAGCACCGATCAGCTGCTCTGGTGGCTCCGGATGTTATTGCATTTGGCTCCGTACATTGCATAGTGGCCGTGCTGCAGAACTGCAGCTCTGCTCCTATTCACTTGAATAGGAGCAGAGCTGCAATAATGCAACTCAGCCACTATTCCATGGCCGGAGCCAACTGCTTCCGGCATGTACGTCTGGTGCCCGGAGGCAGCCGGAGCGGCTTAACAGTGTGGGGTCCGGGTGTCGTGCCCGCACCGATAATATACTGATGACCTATCTGGTGAATAGGTCATCAGTTGTCCAATAGTGGACAACCCCTATAAAGAACTTTAATACAGATTAAAACGGTGTATAGTTAAGACACTTTATACTTTGTTTTTTAATTCGTCACCATTTTCAATATCTCAGAGATCCTAAAAATAAAATAACCTATTAAACCTTATTGATGATATGTCCTTTGTAATCAGTGATAATAAGAATTTATAGTGTCTAGATGAAGAATCAGTCTTCAAGATCATTTCCTCTGGTCAACTCAAGGAACTCCAGTCCAACATTGTCAGTAGGATTGTAGCTATACAGGGTACAGAGGTGACAATTGAAGGATCCCAAATGCCCCTATGCCACATACAAAAGACATAAGTATTATAAATGACATGGTAGTAGGGAAGCACTTTTATCAATTTTGCATTGGGACCCAGAAGCTTAAACGTTATATATATATATATATTAAACCTATAAATACATAGAAGCTGTATTTTGTGCTGAAACACAAATCCGTCAGGTCAGCGGGACTGACGGCTTCAGTGACAGCGAGTCCTATGTGTCTCTGACAAGCAGAATCCACCTGTTATCGATCACATCTAAGTTCATGACTCAGATGTGATCAATAACAGCTGGAAGTAAAAAAGTAAAAAAAAAATTTTAAAATAAAAAACAATTTAAAAGTTGCATTTTAAACACCATAATACATTGTTATATATATATATATATATATATATATATATATATATATATATACCAGAAACAAACATATAATAGGAGCAGCACTGTGCAAAAAAACAAAAACAGCTGGTGCTAAGCTTCAAATAACAGGGAGTGACGTTCTCCCAGTAAGGAATATGGAAAAAATCGAGCAAAGAAGCAGCACTCAATAGCAAAAAATGAAATTTATTCACCCAACACAGCTGTGTTGGGTGAATAAATTTCATATTTTGCTATTGAGTGCTGCTTCTTTGCTCGATTTTTTCTATATATATATATATATATATATATATATATATATATATATATATATATAAAGTGTTCAAAGGTTTATACTTAAATTTGAATATAAGTAATTAACAAAATGTAAAAAAAATATAGAGGGCGCATTACAGTATGTAAAGCCTGCTTACCGCAGAAATCGCCTTCAAACTTCTTTTAAGACCGGTCTCGGCTTGTCCAGCGCACCTTCCCCTAATGCCCGGGGACATAGTGTCAGAAAGCGAGATCTCACTAGGTATTGTGAGATCTTGTGTTCTGGCACTGTATGCTGCTGGAGTTTATGAATTCTAGCATATACAGCTGTCAAACTGTATACAACTACCCATAAAATCCAGCGACATAAAGTGTCAGAACGCGAGCTCTCGCTAGTTATTGCAAGATCTTTTGTATTTAAACTATATGCTGCTGAAGATTGTGAATTACAGCAGTATATATCTACACCTATCTATGTTATAATTCTTAAACTTTAGTAGCATACGGAGCAAGAACACAAGATCTCACGATAACTAGCAATATCTCACGTTCTGACAGTATGCCGGGGATTATGCTGGGTATGCTGAAACCAACCTTACAGGGGGTTCAAAGACAACTCCTGCGGTGAGTCAGTTTATTTACATACTGTACATGCGCCCTGTAAATAATTTTCTTTACATTTTTATATTTACTTATATTTAAACAATTATCTATTTTTGTGGTGGGAATTTATTTTTTTTTTTCACAGAAATGACCTACACATGAAAGGTTCTTGCTAATGTCCATCCTATTTTTTTCATTTCTTAATTGGCACATGTCAAGAGCTAAAACCCCTTTTCCCATTGTCATAGCTGCATGATAAATATATTTTTTGCAGGATAGTTGTAGTTTGGGTTGCAGTTACTTTATTAAGTAACTTTAATTTTCATTTTTGTTGCAGGGGGATGGGAAAAAAAAACCCCAGCAATTCCAATTGCAATTTATTTACATTGTTTATCGTGCGTAACATGTTAATCTTTTTCTACCAGTCAGTATGAATATGACCATGCCAAATATAAATCTTGTTTTATAGTTTAGTGTTTTTGCACATTGAAAGCACGGTTTAAAATAAAGCTTTTTGTGTCGCCGCATTCCAAATACTAGAAAGTTTTTATTTTTCAATCGACAAAGGCCTTATGAGGGCTTGTTTTTTTTTGTGGGCTGAGTTGTGGTTTTTCTTGGTACCATTTTGGGACACATATTATTTATTGAAAACATTTAGAAAATTTGTTTGGGAATAGGGAACCCCCCCTCCCCCCAAGAAAATCCACCATTTTTGTTTATTTTACCTTGTGCGCCATGTGATATAAATGTTATATTAACTTTATTTTATGATTATAACTGTAGGGCTACCAAATATGTTATCAATATATACTAAATATAATATGTTTCTCTGATTTTGGTCGTTCTAGCAGGTGCCCGTCTGTCAATGACAGCCGTCTCCCACTGCTGATCACACAGGGACATCTCCTGTGCCCGTGGGATCATCCTGACTTAAATGTATGTCATGGAGCCTCTAGCAAAGAGCTTGTTCACATCATAGTCAGGTTCCGTTAGGTGAACGAAAAACCCAAACGGAAATCAACGCTTATGTGAACAGGCCATACAAGAAACCATGATGTACAATTACGACATGCAGCTTTAAAAGGGTTACAGTTATTTAATTGTGGCTCGCCCATGTGTTTTACTGTAATATACACTCGGAGAAGATGATCTAAAATATCCACATAATGAGGCTCATATATAAAAATAATATAATTGAAGAGAGAGGTACTATCTAAAGTAACCAGTCAGATTTCAGTTTTTACAGTGCAGGCTGAAAAATGAAAGGGGTGATGTGACTGGTTGTTTCTTGCAACTCTTCTACTCTTTGATGTCTCAAGTATTTAGACATATAGGCCAGAGGCCCATTTTGTTCTGCTATTGGGATATTAGAATGAACAGAGCTCAAAAATCATAGCATTAAGAGGAAAATATATTTTTATCTCTTTTGTAGTTTTAGTTTGCGTTACAAAACATATTTACATATTTCGCACTTTTAGCCTCAGGTATGTACAGAGGTCTAACGTCTTACCTTATTAATGAGTTCTCCGATCATACCATTCCAAGAGCCATTGGGAAGCGGATGCCCATATTTTCCATCAGGAACTTGGTAAATGTCATATTTAAAACCAAGGTTTTGAGATAAAGCGTCCAGAACATCTATTGAGAAACCTTTATATTTCTTTGGTTGACCAAGTATATTCTCTGCAACCATTACAAAAGGCTCCTCCTAAAAAAGTAATAAAAATGTCCAGTTAATAAATACCAGCGCTATATTCAAGGTCATCCATCTTTCCTCATTCAACTGATGAATAATATCCACACTCTTTCCCCTACTTTCTCAGGTCGCAGTTTTCATTAAAAAAAGAGCCTCTGAAAAATGAGAGCTTGAAGCTGATTGGTTGCTATGGGCAGCTGCTCTATTTTTTCTTTGCACCAGTTTTAATAAATCTCACTCATTGTATTTAAGAACTCCCATTTTTAGATATGATCCAAAGCCAGAGAACCAGACATCTGTTTAAATTGACTGAACCTTAAGGGTTTGTTCCCACACGGGTTGGATACGCTGCGTAAAATGACGCAGCGTATCCAAACAAGAACCCGCATGGAAATTCCGGCAGAAAAATCAAACAAAATTGTGGTGCAGTTTTCTGTCTGGAATTTCTGCTGCGGGAACCGGGCTTTAAAAAAAAAAAAAAAAGCCAATGCTTACCGCCTGGCGTTTTCATAGCACTGTGTCCCTCTGTTCTTCATGCAGTCCGGATTCCTGGGATGATGCTGCAGACCATGTGACCGCTGCAGACGGTGATTGGCTGCAGCAGTCACATGAGATGAAACGTCATCCCCGGTCAGCCTGGACAGAGAACAGAGGAATGTGACTCTATGACATAGCCCAGGGGTAAGTATTAACTTTTTTTTTATTAATTTAAACCAAAAAAGAGTTATTATTATTTCTGATTTGCAATTCTTGCAGCGGAATCGCAGCAATTCCGAAGCAAAATTCGCATAATTTGCTGTTTCTTGTGGGATTTATCCCCCTATTGAATTCAATGGGGAAAGCTTGCAACAAAAGAGCAATGTTTCTGTAGCATAAATTGACATGCTGCAGATTTAAAAATCACACCAGAGGTAATTTTGAATTCCAGCTGATTTTTTCTGCAGCGTGTTCATAAAATTTGTTCAATTCTCATCCATTTTGCTGCTACTGTAAACGCTGCATATTTTACCGCACAGAATTCCATCGTGGAAATTTTGCAGCGTTTATGCTACGTGGTAACTCAAGCTAGCAAGACAAATAAAAGGGAATTGCTGACTGGTTACTATGGTAACATTGTAAACTAAACCTTTGAGCAATGTTGATGAATAAAAATTACTGACTTATAATAATAGGTGGGTCATGATTAACGGATCAAATGCTCATCTACTATATCTTTTTAAATGTAGATTCATTTTTAGGGTATGTTCACACGCTTAGCAAAAAACGTCTGAAAGTACGGCACTGGTTTCAAGGGAAAACAGCTCCTTAATTTCAGCCGTTTTTTTTTAGCAACCCGCGTTCTATAGAGTCAATGAAAAACGTCTCCAAAAATCTCTCTGGTTAGTCGGAACAGAACAGTTTTTCCCATTGAAATCAATGGGCAGATGGTTGTAGGCGTTTAGCTTCCGATTTTTTCGGCCGTTTACTGCACAAAAAATGGCTGAAATTAAGCTGTGTGCACATACCCTTATTGTCAAAAAATTTAATTGTCTGGTAATTAAAATAGAAGAACGATACTCTTTATATACTAATAACAGTTAATATCCATACTCTTTCAGTTTTTCCCATTGAAATCAATGGGCAGATGGTTGTAGGCGTTTTGCTTCCGATTTTTCGGCCGTTTACGGCACAAAAAATGGTTGAAATTAAGCTGTGTGCACATAGCCTTATTGTCAAAAAATTTAATTGTATGGTAATTAAAAGTGAAAAACGATACTCTTCATATACTAGGATCATTATTCTTTAAATATTTTTTTTTTCTTGTTCGTTTCAAGCTGAAAGTCATGTGTTGTGTTGTGAAGTGTTGTGTGAAAAGGTTGTCTCTTCTGGATAATATGTATTTGATCCCTTGCTGATTTTGTAAGTTTGCCCACTGTCAAAGACATGAACAGTCTAGAATATTTAGGATAGGTTAATTTAACCAGTGAGAGATAGATTGTATAAAAAAAAAAAAAGAAAATCACATTGTCAAAAATATATATATTTATTTTCATTGTGCACAGAGAAATAAGTATTTGATCCCTTTGGCAAACAAGACTTAATACGTGGTGGCAAAACCCTTGTTGGCAAGCACAGCATTTAGACGTTTTTTGTAGTTGATGATGAGGTGTGCACACATGTTAGATGGAATTTTGGCCCACTCCTCTTTGCAGATCATCTGTAAATCATTACGATTTCGAGGCTGTCGCTTGGCAACTCGGATCTTCAGCTCCCTCCATAAGTTTTCGATGGGATTAACGTCTGGAGACTGGCTAGGCCACTCCATGACCTTAATGTGCTTCTTTTTGAGCCACTCCTTTGTTGCTTGGCTGTATGTTCGGGTCATTGTCGTGCTGGAAGACCCAGCCACGAGCCATTTTTAATGTCCTGGTGGAGGGAAGGAGGTTGTCATTCAGGATTTGACGGTACATGGCTCCATCCATTCTCCCATTGATGCAGTGAAGTAGTCCTGTTCCCTTAGCAGAGAAACACCCCCAAAACATAATGTTTCCACCTCCATGCTTGACAGTGGGGACGATGTTCTTTGGGTCATAGGCAGCATTTCTCTTCCTCCAAACACGGCGAGTTGAGTTAATGCCAAAGAGCTCAATTTTAGTCTCATCTGACCACAGCACCTTCTCCCAATGTTCATTTCCAAACTTCAGATGGGCCTTTACATGTGCCTTCTTGAGCAGGGGGACCTTGCGGGCACTGCAGGGTTTTAATCCATTATGTGTTACCAATGGTGTTCTTGGTGACTGTGGTCCCAGCTGCCTTGAGATCATTAACAAGTTCCCCCCGTGTAGTTTTCGGCTGAGCTCTCACCTTCCTCAGGATCAAGAATACCCCACGAGGTGAGATTTTGCATGGAGCCCCAGATCGATGTCGATTGACAGTCATTTTGTATGTCTTCCATTTTCTTACTATTGCACCAACAGTTGTCTCCTTCTCACCCAGCGTCTTACTTATGGTTTTGTAGCCCATTCCAGCCTTGTGCAGGTCTATGATCTTGTCCCTGACATCCTTAGAAAGCTCTTTGGTCTTGCCCATGTTGTTAGAGTCAGACTGATTAATTGAGTCTGTGGACAGGAGTCTTTTATACAGGTGACCATTTAAGACAGCTGTCGTTAATGCAGGCACCAAGTTGATTTGGAGTGTGTAACTGGTCTGGAGGAGGCTGAACTCTTAATGGTTGGTAGGGGATCAAATACTTATTTCTCTGTGCACAATGAAAATAAATATATATAATTTTGACTATGTGATTTTCTGTTTTTTGTTTATATAATCTATCTCTCACTGGTAAAATTAACCTAGCCTAAAAATTCTAGACTGTTCATGACTTTGACAGTGGGCAAACTTACAAAATCAGCAAGGGATCAAATACTTATTTCCTTCACTGTGTATATATATATATATATATATATATATATATATATATATATATATATACATATATATATATATATATATATATATATATATATACATATATATATATATATATATATATATATATATATATATATATATGCACACACACATACAGTATACATATATTGCATTTTATGTAAATTTATGTGGATGCAATAAAAGCTTATGTATTATTAAATCTTGTTAAAGTGGAAATAGGCACATTGAGACGTTTTACATTTTTCAGAAGCATACCAGGATAGTCACTACTTTCAATGTTAATCCTTGCAGGTCATTGTCCAGTCGTTTTTCTTGCAGGCTTCCGTTAAGGCCTCGTAAGGAATCCCAGGTTGCCAGCTGTAACAATATTACAATATATTTTAAAATAGCATTACAAAAAATTAATGCGCAATACTAAACTATACAAGTAACACATTTTTTGGGAAATTAGACTATTTCTTATTCTATTACTAAACTTTTTTTTATATTTTTTGGTCCATGGGGACTACGTAAATTCTGAGATTGTTAGATCACTTATGCAATACTTGGGTATTGCAATATATTGCGTTTATCTCTACTCTACTTTGGTAGCGCACATTTGATGTAACCGTATTTCAGATGCCGCTTAGGCCTCATGCACACGACCGTAGTGTGCACAGGCCGTGATTTGCGGATAGGATGGCCACGGAGTGTCGCCCGTGTCCGCCCGCAAATCACGGCCTGTGCAGATTGTCGTGTGCATTAATTTCAACGAGCCTGGACCGCAAAATATGGCCGTAACAAAACCTATCTTAATATGTCCTATCTTTTTGCGGTCCAGGCTCCCGGGCAATCCACGAACCGTGGAAACCACGGTCGTGTGCATTGGCCCATTGAAATGAATGGGGCCACAAAAATGCTGGGCCTACAGGCAATAATGTTCATGGGCCCCTTACAAACCACCTTAGCTACAATTTACAAACATTTGGGTTAACAAAGTACAGAAATACAGACACGTTCTCAATGCTTGGCCAACTGACAAAAATATTAGTCCCATAGGTGCTCATACTGTATAGCTGACAATAAGTATCTTCTAATTGTGCAAGAAACAAAATCTATAAGAAGTCTGAAACACCAACGACTGAAATTACAACTGAAAATGGCACACAATCACTACACACAACAATTCTTTCACAATAAGATGGCCATTTATTATTCAGTTTATGACTGGTAGAAATTGCACAGGTTAAAAAGTTACAATCCAAAATGAAAACAGGAAAGAAAAGTGAGCGTTGACAAGATGGAAATGTACTGTTAGACTCAAAAAAGGTGCAAATTAGTGCCGCAAATGTACTACTGCTCAAATTAGGACTAAAACGAATTCCAAGTGTAACAGAATTTTTCAGAGGCATGCGCCTTTTGAAGTAGATCAGTCAAATATTTATGCTGCTACTTATTAGCTAGTGTTAAGTAGTTTAGGATTATTTAGAAATTATACCTGAGGTGCACGACTAGCGCTACAAGTATGAGTCCAAGTATATTTATATATTTATCCTACCCCACTCTCGGGCCGCTGATTGATATTTTTTGCCCGATGCACACGACCGTTTCTGTTCTGTGGACCGCAAAACACGGATACTAGTGGTTTCAGTGTGCTTTTTATTTTTTTTGTGGACCCTTAGGGCATGGCCACACGTAGCGTATTTCTTCCGCAACTGTCCGCATCAATGCCGCACAGAATCTGCGTTGCAGATTCTGTTGCGGATCTGCCCAAAATGGGCAATAAATTGATGCGGACTAGCCGCTGCGTATTGAGGTGAAAGTACTTTCCCTTCTCTCTATCAGTGCAGGATAGAGAGAAGGGACAGCAATTTCCCTAATGAAAGTAAACAAATTTCATACTTACCGGCCGTTGTCTTGGTGACGCGTCCCTCTTTCGGCATCCAGCCCGACCTCCCTGGATGACGCCTGTGATTGGCTGCTGTCGTCACTTAGACTGAAACGTCATCCTGGGAAACCGGACTGGAGGAAGAAGCAGGGAGTTATCGGTAAGTATGAACCTCTATTTTTTTTACAGGTTGCTGGATATTGTGATCGGTAGTCACTGTCCAGGGTGCAGAAACAGTTACTGCCGATCGTTTAACTTTTTCAGCACCTTGGACAGTGACTATTTACTGACGTCGCCTAGCAACGCTCCCGTAATTATGGGTGCACACACGTAGTCACCCGTAATTATGGGTGCACACACGTAGTCACCCGTAATTACGGTAGCCCCATTGACTTCCTCAGTCTGGCTGTAGACCTAGAAATACATAGGTCCAGCCAGAATGAAGAAATGTCATGTTAAAAAACCAATACGCTCCGCAGCACACATAACATCTACATAACATCTGCGGACTTCATTGCGGAATTTTGAATCTCCATTGAAGTCAATGGAGAAATTCCGCAATGAGTCCGCAACAAGTCCGCCACACGTCCGCAACAACCATTGTATGCTGCGGACACCAAATTCCGCACCGCAGCCTATGCTCCGCAGCGGAATTGTCCGCAACGTGCAAACGAACCCAACCACAAAGCTGTGGAAGGCAATGGAGAAACGTGTACGCTGCAGATTTCCGCTGCGGAGTGTCAGCAGCGGAATTCCAGAGCAAATCCGCTACGTGTGGCCTTGCCCTTACACTAGAATGAGTGAGATGGATCGCAAATACAGAAAAGAATAGGACCTGTTCTATAATTTGCAGAATGGAACACGGATCCGCAAAAAATTGATGTGTGCATGGCCCCATAGAATTGAAAGGTTTAGTATGCTATCAACCAAAAAAAACAAAACAGATATGAAACTGAAGAAAACAACAGTCGTGAGCATGTGCCCTAAGGCCATGTTCAGACGTGGCGGAATTTTTCAGCTGAAAATTTTACTGCAGATTAGGTGCGAATTTGCAGCAACATTTGCATATTTGACAGGTAATTCAGATGTTGTGGATATCACAGCGGACTTGCTGCAGATTTCAGCCTTTGCAATGCAAATGCTGAATTCCGCAGTGAAATTCCGCTGCTTCTCTAAACATAATGTGCATGATGCGGAGGGAAAATTCTGCACCGCAGCCTAAATTACGCACAGTAAGGGCAAGTTCACATGTGGCAGAATTGTTGTTGAATTCCGCTGCGGACAATCCGCAGTGGAATTCTGCAGCGGCCGTTTTTTACATTTGTTTCTATACATTCGTAGGGTATGTGCACACGTAGTGACCAAAAACGTCTGAAAATACGGAGCTGTTTTCAAGGGAAAACAGCCCTTGATTTTCAGACGTTTTTTGAGCAACTCGCGTTTTTCGCTGCGTTTTTCGCTGCGTTTTCGCTGCGTTTTTTATGTCCGTTTTTCGAGCTGTTTTCATTGGAGTCTATGAGAAAACGGCTCCAAAAACGTCCAAAGTAGTGTCCTGCACTTCGTTGACGAGGCAGTCATTTTACGCGTCGTCATTTGACAGCTGTCAAACGACGACGCGTAAATGACAGGTCGTCTGCACAGTACGTCAGCAAACCCATTCAAATGAATGGGCAGATGTTTGCCGACGTATTGGAGCCGTATTTTCAGACGTAAAACGAGGCATAATACACCTTGTTCACGTCTGAAAATAGGTCGTGTGAACCCAGCCGTAGGAAAGTTAGTTCAGACGTTGCAGAAAATAACTGTGCGGAAATCAGGCTGCGGTGCAGAATTTTCCCTCCGCAGCATGCACATTATGTTGTGGAGAAGCAGCAGAATTTCACTGCGGATTTCAACCTTTGCAATGCAAAAACTGAAATTTATGGCAAGTCCGCTGTGATATCTGCAACGTCTGAATTAGGGCATGACCAGACGTGGCGGAATTGCTCTGGAATTCCGCTGCTGACAGTCCGCTGCGGAAATCCGCAGTGTACACGTTTCTCCATAGCTTTCCACAGCTTTTTAGTTGTGTTCGCTTACACGTAGCGGACAATTCCGCTGCGGAGCATAGGCTGCGGTGCGGAATTTGGTGTCCGCAGCATACACTGACTGTTGCGGACGTGTAGCGGACGTGTAGCGGACTTGTTGCGGACTCATTGCGGAATTTCTCCATTGACTTCAATGCAGAGTCAAAATTCCGCAATGAAGTCTGCAGATGTTATGCAGATGTTATGTGTGCTGCGGAGCGTATTGGTTTTACGAACATGATCTTTTTTCATTCTGGCTGGACCTATGTATTTCTAGGTCTACAGCCAGACTGAGGTCCCATGCACACTAACGTAAAAACGCCTGTAATCACGGGCCATTATTACGGCACGGGCAGGCCCATAGAGGTCAATGGGGCTCCCGTAATTATGGATGACTACGTATGTGCACCCGTAATTACAGGAGCGTTGCTAGGCGATGTCAGTAAATAGTCACTGTCCAGGGTGCTGAAAGAGTTAAGCGATCGGCAGTTACTGTTTCAGCACCCTGGACAGTGACTTCCGATCACAATATACATCAACCTGTAAAAAAAATAGAAGTTCATACTTACCGAGAACTCCCTGCTTCTTCCTCCAGTCCGGCCTCCCGGGAAGACGTTTCAGTCCAAGTGACGGCTGCAGCCAATCACAGGCTGCAGTGGTCACATGGACTGCCGCGTCATCCAGGGAGGTTGGGCTGGATGTCAAGAGAGGGACGCGTCACCAAGGCAACGGCCGGGTAAGTATGAAATTATTTTACTTTTACTAGGGAAAGGGCTGTCCCTTCTCTCTATCCTGCACTGATAGAGAGCAGGGAAGTACTTTCACCTCAATACGCAATGGCAAGTCCGCATCAATTTAATGCCCATGTTAGGCAGAGCCGTAACAGAATCTGCAACGCAGATTATGTGTGGCATTGATGCGGACAGTGGCGGAAAAAATATGCCACATCTGGTCATGCCCTTACCTGTCAAATATGCAAATGTTGCTGCAGATTCGTTGTGTAATTGCCCCAAATCTGCACAAACATTTGCAGCGGAAAAATTCTGCCACATCAGAACTAACTTTCCTCAATATGTATAGAAATAAATGTAAAAAACGGCTGCTGCAGAATTTCACTGTGGACTGTCCGCACCGGAATTCAACAGCAATTCCGCCACGTGTGAACGTGGCCTTATAGGGAAAAAAGTGTCAATTATAGGGTGAGGGGGTAAGTTCTAAATTCTCCTAAACTACTTAAAATTATGTAATTATTGACAGCAGGCTAAAATCAGCATGTCTGTCACTTCTTTATGTTGCCCTCAGATAGGGCAACATAAATATCCGACATATGTGATTTAATAAATTTAATTGGTACAAAATACGCCATTGCTAATAAATGTGGGCCAATAGCTTTTGCTAATTGGTTCGTAATATAGTAGCTTCAATAGGGGCTAGGGCATTACTATCAAGGCAATGCAGAGACATAGGCAGGTCATACACTATGCAATATTTTAACCCATTACAACAATTCAGCTTAAAATCATCTTATTATAGGGGGCTATAAAACTTTCTTGACCAAGAGGCTTGAATACCGATTACAAATATACAATCCTTCCCTACTTCAAGGGTGCAGTCAAACATGGCAGATTTTGTTGCATAAATTTTCTGGGTCTGAAAATCAGTTCCATTCATCTGAATAGAACTTGCAAAATTCCACGCACCTGCTGCAGAAACAACCCCATTCATATGTATGGAACTCATTTTTCAGTCGCAGAAAATTTCTGCACCAAAATCTGCCATATGAGAATCTACCCAAAGGCCTTGTTCACATAGTGCAAATTTTATGCAGATTATGCATGCTTTTTTTTTTTTGGTTTGCCAAAGCCAGAATTGGATCCAGGAGAGGAGACTCCAATGCTTCCCTTTATATATTTTTCTGCTTAGCTTCTGTTCCTGGTATTAGCTTAAAAAAATACATGCAAAATCTGAAGCAAATCTTCACTGTGTGAACAAGTCCCAAAGGTTTAGACACACGGCATTGCATCTATACAGGCCCTGCACAGCAGATTAAAAAGTACTTGCGGTTCCACAATTTAGGGCATGGCCAGACGTGGCGGAATTGCTCTGGAATTCCGCTGCAGAAACTCTGCAGCGGAAATCCGCAGCGTACACGTTTCTCCATTGCCTTCCACAGCTTTTTAGTAGGGTTCGTTTGCACGTTGCGGACAATTCCGCTGCGGAGCATAGGCTGCGGTGCGGAACTTTGTGTCCGTAGCATTCAATGGTTGTTGCGGACGTGTGGCGGACTGGTTGCGGACTCATTGCGGAATTTCTCCATTGACTTCAATGGAGATTCAAAATTCCACAATGAAGTCCGCAGATGTTATGTAGATGTTATGTATGCTGCGGAGCGTATTGGTTTTACTAACATGACATTTCTTCATTCTGGCTGGACCTATGTATTTCTAGGTCTACAGCCAGACTGAGGAAGTCAATGGGGCTACCGTAACTACGGGTGACTACGTGTGTGCACCCGTAATTACGGGTGACTACATGTGTGCACCCGTAATTCCAGGTGACTACGTGTGTGCACCCGTAATTACGGGAGCATTGCTAGGCGACGTCAGTAAATAGTTACTGTCCAGGGTGCTTAAAGAGTTAAGTGATCGGCAGTAACTGTTTCTGCACCCTGGACAGTGACTACCGATCACAATATACATCAACCTGTAAAAAAAATAGAAGTTCATACTTACCGATAACTCCCTGCTTCTTCCTCCAGTCCGGCTTCCCAGGATGACGTTTCAGTCTAAGCCAATCACAGGCTGCAGCCAATCACAGGCTGCAGCGGTCACATGGACTGCCGCGTTATCCAGGGAGGTCGGGCTGTATGCCGAAAGAGGGACGCGTCACCAAGACAACGGCCGGTAAGTATGAAATTCTTTTACTTTCACTAGGGAAAGTGCTGTCCCTTCTCTCTATCCTGCACTGATAGAGAGAAGGGAAGTACTTTCACCTCAATACGCAACGGCAAGTCCGCATCAATTTAATTGCCATTTTGGGCAGAGCCGCAACAGAATCTGCAACGCAGATTCTGTGCGGCCTTGATGCGGACAGTTGCGGAAGAAATACGCCACGTCTGGGCATGCCCTTAGGCTAGCAGAGGCACTCTATCTGCCTCCATATGATGTCTTTGTGAAGCACCATATTCTCACCTAGAAGCAATGCTGCTAGGGAAGAATACCTACACAATACAGCATATGCAATAACTTTTTTCCTCACTGATCAATACAATAAAAACCTCCATGAGGCCTATTTGAAAAATATTAATTTCAAGAATGAGGCGGTTTCATCTTATTGTGTATTGCCTTCAATAGAAGGATGTGTCCAGAACAAATAGGATACTAACCCGCAATTTTTGAAGAAATACAATCACAGATATTTTTTTTTTATCATTTTGTGCCTTTTAATTGCCTACTGAAACAAAATGTAAAGGCCCATAGTAAAGGGGCCAGTAATCAGGAAAATAAGCGTTCAAACAAACGCTCATTCACGATAATTGCCCTGTGTAAACAGGACAATGATCAACCGATAATTGAGCAAACGATCATTTATCAGCTAATCTGATATTTTATGCAGCCAAAACCATGGTCGCTAGTGAGCAGCACTTTCTGTGTAAACAGGCGATGTGCTTCCGACATGATGCAAATGCATTGGGGACAATCAATATGAATAACGATTGTTTGTGCCCATACATTAACGTTGCTCCTGGTATATAAAGCCAACGAGCACCGATCAACGTGCTGTTTCGGCCATGTAAAATCACCTTAAATCCTAACTTAGCCTCTACAGATCTTGCACATTATAACTTGACTCTGATAAGGTGCTTCATATCACACAACAGAAGGCATTGAAAAAGTTAAAAAAAAGGATCTTTCCACAGTGTATTTAACATATTAAGAGTCAATATAAATTGTTAAACTTGTATTATCTTTTTCTAAAACCTCTCCAACTGAAATGATATAGCTGTCATATCTTTCTCTTTTATGGGCTAGAAAAAGCACCCTCCATACTGCAAACAGAATATTTTATAATCCCCCCCGCCCCATTTCTTGCACAAAGACAAGCAATGCTGAGCAAAACAGTCCATCAAAGAGGAAACAAAAATGTCAAGATAATTTTATGGTTTTCTATATTTCAATTCATCCGTAAATACACAATGTGCCTTTCATTGCAGGGATGGGAATATCCTCCATTGATCAGTAATAAAGGCACATCATAAGTGCAGAGAGGAGGGGAGATAGGAAATAATAAAATGCTTTACTTGAATCTCTCATCTAAATCCTATTGTTCCAGATCACTTCCTTTCTGCATAAATGTAGGAAGATTAGGAGACCAATCGTTTGTTTGTTATGATGCGATTTGGTTGTATAGGTTTGTATATCTTTTGACTGTTCGTTTCTTTTTTCCAATACTTCTCAAGTAACTAATTTCCAGCACTAGTAAGCAGAATGTGCTACCATCCCTTGACACAAAATGACACAGCTAGGCTACGTTCACACGTGGCAGAATTTTTCAGCTGCAAATGCTGCTGCAGATTCGGGGCAATTACGCAACGAATCTGCACCAACATTTGCATATTTAACAGGTAATTCAGATGTTGCCGATATCACAGCGGACTTGTCACAGATTTCAGTTTTTGCATTGCAAAGGTTGAAATCCGCAGTGAAATTCCGCTTCTTCTCCACAACATAATGATCATGCTGCGGAGGGGAAATTCTGCACTGCAGCCTAATTTCCACACAGTTATTTTCCGCAATGTCTGTACTAAGTTTCCTATAAATTTAAAGAAACAAATTAAAAAAACGGCTGTTGCAGAATTCCACTGTGGACTGTCCGCAGAGGAGTTCAACAGCAATTCCGCCTCGTGGACCCCGGCCCTAGAGATCACACACTTTGTTATAAACGACTATTTCCAACACAGAGGTAGATATGGGATCTCTACAGTATTAAAACATTAAAGGATATGTATGTGTTTGCTACCAATTTTTTTGTGTTACGACAATGCATCCAAAATTCAAATGAAGCAACTTTGCAAATAGTCTTCATTAAAACCAACAGTTTTATCTCTACAGCTCTTCTACAGGCCCGTGTCTCCATGGTAACAGACTACAAATAAACCTGTGTAGTCTAATCCTGCAGTAATTCCTCCTTCTATCTGTCCCCTATTTCTTTGTTACATACATCAAGAAGTTAGTAAGAAGTAGGGCACATAAGGATGAGAGTATGACTATACAAATTTTGTTAATTATCTGTTACTATGGAAGCACAAAGGACTGCAATTTTGCTTCATTTCTCATTTTATATACTTCTGAGCAATAAAAAAAAAGTGGGTGTGAAGGTGGACATAGCTTTTTATTGTAAGTTCCCCTAAATTATTTTCTGTAAAACTAGGGTAGCATGAGTAATATAGAAAAATATTTTGAGAATTTGTCAATTTAAAGACGTGTGGCATATACTTAGGTATAGTGTGTATATTAGTGTGTATACTACTATTATCATTATCATAGTTTGGCATGGATGTCCTATTAGAACTTCTGTGAAAAAGAAACATTTTTGTAGTTCTGCATTTCTACACGGTTTCTTTATGTGATCTCTAATCAGAAACGCGTAATGTCTGCCCTTTCTTAAAGTCGCAAAATGTCATAAACCTTATTTTAACATTTTTCAAGTAAAACTTTCCCATCATATCCACTCACATAAAACCTACCAATTCAAAGAGGCAAAAAAATATCCTTAGCTGTCTGGGGACTAAGAAATAGCAAACAAAATATGACTGCACAATGTATTGCCTTAGAAAGCACATTTGCCAGAAAACATCGAGAAATAATAGCCCGCACCTCTCAGAAAGCAAGCAATTGAAGAAAATTACTGGAGTTGCTTTGCATGGTCCCCGTGTGATACAACATCAATTGTTGCTTCAAAAACCTAAAGATAATAGTCATACATTTACCCTGTATTCCAAAAATCGAAAACAGTCTTAAAAAAATACCAAATGAATAAGTAAGGAGAGTACATATTTGGATTCTTTTACATGAAATAATATCTGGTGTTTGATTAATTTATGTAAAGCATAACTAAAGTGTTTATATATTAGACATCATAAAGGTTTTAAAAAAGTGTGCAAAGAACCTATAGTTGAATATGCTTTTCAATAGAGTTGGGGTCAAGATACCAAAAGGACATTCTAATAGCATACATTTGGATAATGATAATCTATATGCAAGTTAGACAAACGCGTCAGGAGAATTTCTTGGCGTGTACACTGAATGTAGAGTGAAAACGTGAGCCTAGCCTAGCCTTACCTTTAAATAATGTGACCAAATATATAAGATTAAAGGGTAACTAAATGTTTAAAAAAACTTTTGACAAGTCATAGTCACATGTCAGAAATTTTGATTATTGGGGCTCCGAGCACTGAGACCCCCTCCAATCGCTATAATAAAGAACAGAATCGATCGGGTGAGCTCTGTGCCGCTTAGTTTCTGATAGGCTTTTTTTGGAAAGCCGAGCCAGTGATGTACGGGCTCATAGACTTTCTATTGACACTTCATTTTAGCGATCAGTGGGAGTCTCAGTGTTTGGACCCCCACCGATCAAACTTCTGACACAAAAGTTTTTTAAAAGTTTAGTTACCCTGTAAACATAAAAAAATAAAATAAACTAAATGTCAAATATTGTATAATGCTTTGCATATTTTGCATATAAGCAACCACATTTGGCTTTTGAATTCAATGAGAGTAGATTATTGGATATGTTGTTCTCTACAAACATATTTTTTTTTAAATGTTTTAGTAGACTGCATAGACTTTTTACTAAAAGAAGATCTCAAACAGAAGCACAACTTTCCATCATTGTAACCCCCACCTGGTTGTCTAGCAAGCTTCTTTTATGTATATTATACCTACTACTTTTTTTTTCCTCTCTGCTATGCTATCAATCCCATGATGCCTCAGCACAGCATCATATGAGCAGCTAGAGCCAGTACTACACCCGTTGGAAGGATAGTGTGATTATCCTTTTCTCTGTATCCTGCTAAATAAGCTAAGAGATGATAAATATAGAGCCAGGGAAGCTGAACTGTGATCTTATCAATTATAACTGTGTGACATTAGGCGGTCTAAGCATCAGCAGCAACTTTGATAGTAGTTCCACCCCCCCTCCCGCCATATAGAGCCTGCGTGGAACAGTCCATGCAATTTTATCATACAGGGAGGTCTGGTGCCAAATAGATTCCCATAGATGCAGGTCAAAAAATTCTGATTCAGACTGTTGCAATGCAACGGCCCCAGTTTGATATTTTGATAGTTTAAATAACTTTGAAAACCCCTTTAAGTATAATCTCTTCTAAAACACTCATTACGATTTTGCTACCAGGTTCATAAAGTAATTGTTATTGTTAAAAATCACATTTATCTGTTTGAAAAATATATCTATGTAGTTTAATTTACTGCACTTTCTAGTTGTTAAAATGAGTTAAAAAAATAATAATTTCTATTATATTATTTAAATAGTGAATCAAAGCAGTACAAATTTAAAAATTAAATCTTCACAAAAAATATTTCTCAGAGTATCAAACAAGATTTTGGACACAAGTTATTTTTGTGGTATTTCAAAAGAATCCTCTGCCAGACTGAGTTCACTATGAGGATGACATTGTGGACAACATTGATGGATTGAAGCAAGATAACGAGGCAGGAGTCCATATCAGTGGACTAGGAAAAAAATTCAAAGTCTGACTGGACAGAATAATGGATGGCATGTGTTTATATGATGACTTATTGAGCCAAGAGATATGCTCCTTCACAGTTTGAGCTTAGTCAGAAGATGAAAAACGTGCACTTTTCAGTACTTTTTGGTACTTTTTCTAAGAGTACAGAAACAATACTGAAGCCTTTCACATAGAAAAATAATATATATTTTTATATAGGTTAGTGGTTACCTTGATTTAAAAAGTTGCACTTATTTACAGGATGCATTCTTTATTGCTTCATTCATTCTTAGACCCCCTGATATTCAGTTGGCAACCTGCTACTAGTTTCAGACTTTTCTCATATGGGCATGTCCCAGTAGTTACATGCTGGATGTGAGGTCTACGCATCCAGGATGCTGCTGCTTTCACTAGCTCCCATGTATCAGCACAGCATTACCTCTACACTGATAGCCTGTTTGATTTCCCCTCTGCTTTCCTCTATCTACACTCTATTAAAGTTCAGCCTGTGTGGCCCACCCTCCCTGAACACTCGGGTGCGTTTACCTCTCTCCGCACTCCTCTAAAACTGAGAGAAGGGAGGGGAGAGAAGAGAGAGCAGATGACCTTAGCCACCAAAAAGAGCAGTGTGTTGTCAAATCTATGTCAGAATCAAAAGGGCAACCAGCTACAAGTTACACAGACTCTACAGCAGCAAAAGGGTATGAAATTTTCAAAGGTTACTATTTAGAAAGTTGCTTAATTTTGCACTTAGGAAGCAAATGGATAATAAAAAAAAGTTCAGTGTAAAGGTATCCATAGTCTAACACCATATTAGATAAATACAGATGTTCTGCATTTACTCTATAGAACAGCTGTATCGTTCGTTAAACACATAATCCGTTGGTCCCACGGACCTGACAGGTTCAGTGTCGGATACACCTGTAATCGATCACATCTAAGTACATAACTTAGATGTGACCGATTACAGGTGGATCCTGCGTGTCAGAGATCTCGTACAAAATCTCGTACATTTTTCATTGGGTCTGAAAACATTGCAAGAATGGGATGCCTTTACCTGGACAACAGAACTGATGAGTTTGCGGTTTTCAATAATGATGATTTTTTTCCTGAGAGATAAAGTTGGGATAAACCTTTGGACTCCCTAACGAATATTTTCTCCACACTCTTTGCTAAAGAATTTCAATGTTTAGATAATTAAAGCAATAGTTGCCACTGCCAGCAGGTTACACACCAAATTTTCACAGTTCTTTGAATATCCTTTAGTGTAATTCACTAAGCTGGAGGTAGGCAAAGGGCACTTCCAGCTTCCAAGACAGGAAGATGACAACACTGTCCTAGCATTGAATATTTGGTAAATAGTGTATGCCCGTATTTTAAGATTTTAATATTTAGTTCTGCATATCTGTTGCCTTCTTGCACTGAGTTTAAATTGCATGAAGTTTTTATGTTCTTCCTGTGTTTTCATGGGTTTCCTCTGGGTTATCCAATTTCCTCCCACACTCCAAAAAACACAGAATTAATTCATTTCTAGGTAATTTTCCCTAGTGTGTGTGTTTGATATAGGGAATTTAGAGAGCCCAACTGGTGACAGATGCAGAAAAAATTGATTTATAACCCCCTGGAGGAGTGGGCTGGGCCATATTGGAATTACCCATTATCCAACTTTTTAGGAAGAGTTTTATTTGCTTGTGATTTTCTTAAATGCTGATTTTTTTATTGTTTGAACTACTAAAAAAAAAAGTGAAAATCTTGTGATTTATATATTTACTGAAATTTGGAGTCTGTTTTTGTTAATAATTTATTTACAATCACAACTGACTATAACAAAATGACAGAATGAGATTCGAAACAACTGCGTATGCCCATTTGGCTGTTATTTATGTGCTATAGACCAAAATGGACAGTAACTGATCAAGTGCAGCTACCTCTCTGCTGCAAACAGAGGGTACACAAATTTAAATGCAATGTGGTATAGGGCCCGATAAAGTGGTATGTTGACTACCACTAGTTTAACTGTTTTATCATAGGAAACACACAGTCGCGGTTCATCATTATGGTGGTTCGGGTGGCCACCCGGGGCCCAAGGCTCCTGAGGGGCACATGGCCACCCGAACCACACATGATTGCACTGGCCCCCGCATGCCCAGTGGAGTCGCTAGCACCGGAGGGGGCCCCGGTGCTAGCGGCAGCCACATTCAGCTGTATCTGAGTCCTCAGGAAAATAGGAAAAAAGAAAATAGGTGACGACGTCTCAGATTCTAGTAGTTTTTTTCCTGTTAGTCACAACATTTATAGAGAATCTGTCACCTCTCCTGACATGTTTTTTTTTTATAGGAAATCCTTATATTTCACAAAAAGTCTTTCTGCAGTCGAGGACTGATAGACAATTCTCCTTGTCAGGAGGATGTGTCCCTGCACAGTGTGATACTGTCAGTATTTAGGGACACAGCCCTGTGACAAGGCCAATCGTAATGCTTGGCCATAAAGGTAGTGTTAACAATAGTTACGTGGCGGCGGTGCGGAAGGGGGGCCCAAGTTTGGATGACAGCCAAGGTCCTATGGTCTACTTAATCTGCCACTGAAAACACAGTACAGATTGGTAAACTGGAGAAATGTATGGTTGAGTATAAACCTAAATTAAGAGAACAAGTACAAAATGCTGACTATTTGTTTGTACCACCATACAAAAATAAAGTTTTATATCTTAACAATTGTGATATATCAAAAGCATCAGATTTACAATATCACTTGAATCAGCTAACAGAAAATAAGTGAATTTGGCAATATGTGAAAAGGAATGCTTAAATGGGTTCTCCGAGACTTCAAAACTGATGGCTTATCCTTAGTATGGGCCATCAATGTTTGATTTATAGGAGTCCAATCCCTGGACCACCAGCAGATCGGAACAATAAAGGGGCCAAGGATCTTCTAAGCAAAGGCACAGTGGCTCGTCCATATTAGCAACTGTGCCTCGTAGTGCAGCTTGTCCCACCTGCGGCCCCTTCATTGTGCTGATTAGCAGGAATCCAGGATGTTGGACCCACACTGATCAAACATTGATGGACTATCTAAGGATAAGACCATTAATGATAAAGTGCTAATATAGCCCTTTAATTCCTTAACGCTACATTGTCCTGTTAGATTATTTAAAACTTCAATACAGATCTATTTATTTTAGGGAATTATAAGGTTGCGTCTTAAATCACAATGGTATCAATGCTATTCTAAACACTTCTGCAAGTCTAATAAAATCTCTTTTGGGCACAGTTACTATTAGATGTTGAAAATGTGTTATAATTAAATTTAGTATAATTACTTTACAGAGTGATCAGTGACAGTGCATTGTTCAGGAAGAATTAATCCTGGGAGCTTTCCACAGCATTTTTGTTCATGGTTCTAAATGAGATTTCAAAGAATGTAATTTATAATAACTAAAATCCCTAACACAAATTTTAATATATTCTATCTTTGTTCACTAGTGAAATCATCCTGAATTAAAATCCTCCAGAGTCAGAATAAGTTACCTATATTTAATCTCGTAACCAGCTTTAAACTAGAATTTAATAATGGTACTTAATGACCTTATATTTGTGCTTCTAGAATTTCATAATCTATTGGACAATTTACGTTTAATCGTTTTTTTAGATGATAATGTAGTAACATTTTATAGAATCGGAATAAAAAAAGATCGACATTAAGTAGTCGATAATCTGACTTTACAAAACCTAAGAGCAAAGATTTTGATCTATACAATTAATTATATAGATGTAGGAGAGATGAATGTTTTATTTAACTCTTTTGTGACTGCATTGTTATGCCATATATACATATGAACATTTTATCACTAACAGTGATCTCTGCCGGGCCCATATTAACATGCTGCCTCAGTCAAGTATGTATGTTTCAATGGGGATAGGGGGTAAAACTACTGTCAAACATCTCTGAAAGTTTCTATTTTTTTGCCAATGACAGACATCAGGGGTGAGTCATACTGCCCTCAAACACAGTCAACATGTATTTAATGTGTATGGCTAGGTTTAGTGCACTGTAATAATGGAAATGTCCACTTTCACATCCATGTATTTTTCCAATGCGTCTACAAAGAAAAATAAAGAAACTTTGCAAATAGTCTTAATTAAGAATATCCCATTATTTTGTGTCTACAACTCCTATGCAAATCTGTATGATTCCATTGTCAAAGACTAAAAAAAACCTCTGGGTAGTCTGATCCTGCAGTCCTATAGGCATACATCTGTCCCCTACTTCGTGCTAACCTATTAAATGCATGTAATGCCTCATGCTCACGACCGTTGTGCCACTCGGGCTGTTTTTGATGGCATCCAAGTGGCACCCGATAGTCTTCACGAACCCATTCACATTAGAGAGTGAATCGGGTCCGTGAAAAATGGTCCAAGTCTCCGATCCCAGGAAAAGTAGAACATGTCCCATCTTTCCTCGGATCACTGACGGGTCTTGGACGGCACACACGGTCGTGTGCATGAGGCGTTAGTAAGATTTAGGAATCAGATGGAAACGAGTATGACTACAAGATCAGAGTAACAACTGATTTGTAGTCTGTTGCCATGGAAACATAAAGGTTTGCATAGAAGCTATAGACACAAAACGATAGGAGATTTTTAATTAAGACTATTTGCAAAGTAGCTTCATTTTTCATTTCAGATGCACTGGAAAAATAAAAACAAATAGCTTGTAAAGGTGGACCTTCCCTATAAATCAGATATGTCTTGTAAAACCAAACGTATTTTGATATAACAATGAGCTGTGCCAAATGAGAAACTCACTGATATGTCTGTACATGATTTGTCATTTTAATATGACATAATTATAACACTTATCCTCTGGTGTACTGGTTGTGGCATTGTATACCATCATATCAGTATTCAAAGCTTATTGAAAATGAGATTCCACAATTTAAGTCAGTAAAACAATTAGCTCACTAACAGGATGACCATTGCATACTGAAAATACTGTCATTTTTTTTTCTTAGGAAATCCTATTAGTACATTGCAGGGACCGCTAAAATACAAAGAATTTGGTTTGTCACTTTGAACACTTCTTTTCATCCTGTTCAATAAGGCATGTTCCTTTTTTTACAGAAATGTACGTAGTTGTATTCATACAAATTATCCTGCAAATTTTGCTCAAACTCAGTCAAGAAAAGATTCAATCTTTAGCCAGGGGGGTTTGTTATGCCATGCCCCTTTAACATTGATTATTTAGTAACATTTTAGGCAGACCACCAACAAAAATCTAACATCTACGGCCTGATTATTTGTCTTCTGTGTATACGTATGTAATACATCTGTGCTCATATTGAAATAAAGTTTATTCTAAAATCAAAAGATTTTCTCAAGAAGAAGCACTTTAATTTCTGCTTCTCATAAAGTAGTATGAAAAGCAAAACACTTACAGAGATGTGGTGAAACCTGAAAATTCGCAATTTAACCATTACATGGTGCCCTCAGATATGGCACCATTACCAACCTGACAGGTTCCCTTTAATGACACCAAGTAACATTGCAGCCTGGCTAGCATTCATTAAATTGTTTTAGCACTGTGAGTGGACAGCACATTCATTATGTTGAGATCTGGAGCGAAAGGTCATCATCATACTGTAATTATTTTTCCCAAAACATGTCTCTTTGATATATACTACACATATATTAATGAAACTGTAGGAAAGCAATATGTAAACTTGATGACAGCTGGATGAATTCACAGGGTTATCTTTAATGCCTGCTAGAGGTGAATGGGCTAATCTTTTCTGTCCGCTCTGATATCACTCGAATGCAGGTATAACTTCATATCACTATTTTCTGGGACAAATTACCCTCCTTAATCTATTTTTACCTGACAACAGGCAAACATCCTATTAAGGGAAGAGAGAAACATGAAAACTAATAATGTAGTGTACTAGAAAAAAACCCTACACATTTTAGACATACTTTTCCCTACAGCTATAATTTATCATAACATGGGAGCAGGTGTGGAAAATGGGTAGAGATTGTTATCTCTCTTCAAATAGTTGAGTAATTATGGTCATATGCGGTTTTAGAAGAAACTGTTGAGCAGGAAGAGTTACAGCATAATATAGGCCTTATATGAAATATAACGAAAACTGCATTGTATGTTCCTCAACTAGCATTGCAACCTAGAAAAACTCACATCCACAATGGTCACTTATTTATCTGTTTTCTTTTGTGAAAGTAATATGGGGCAGTAATACAAGATGTGATGGCTAAAAGGATACATTCTTTATGTATAAATACTTAACATTAGGAAACCCCAGATTAAAGCACTTTTCTCAATGTCAAAAGTGCAGAAGACCCGACGGAAGCCTAAAGGACCCCATTTTAAGTCAATGGGATCTGTCGGGATTCATTTGGATCCATTTGAAAACGGTTTTGGCATAGCTATCATGGCTCACTTATGAGCAAAGCCAAGATGCTGCGTGAGCAAATCCCAAAGGACATTACAGATTTGTGCACGTTAGACTCTTTTTACACCTGCAGAACCCTACTTATGACAATCCCCGTGATAGCGAGGTCATTTTCCTGACCGGTTTCCCCCTTAAGCATATGCAAAAAGCAGATGATATTAAGGTCTTTTTGATTTCTGTACAAGGAGTATTTCATTATACAGAGGATGGGTTAGATCATGAGAGATCTATTCGAGGATGGTATGATCCAGACGATATAGGCCAGGAGAACCTCTGAGAATTCCACATAATAAGATTTTGTTTGTTGGAGTCTATTATAACTTGGGCAAAAATTTAATTTTACAATTTTTGCCTGAAATGTTAAATACTTTTGTGTCAAAAAAGACAAAAGTATAATAGGTATGATACCTTTATTGGCTAACCATAAAAGTTCTATATGCAAGCTTTCAGAGCGCAGAGGCCCCTTCTTCAGGCAGTTTACAAATGAATGACTTTGAAAAAAGCACAACATTTAGATGTTACACAAAGACAATTAGTACATGAGTTGATACATCATTAAGATAAGCCGGGGCAATAAAACTGAGGTTATAGGGGTGATGACTTAGGAGTTAAGGCATCTGGAGTCAGTCTGATGGGGGACGTGACGTGTGGCCATGTAGTGGCTCATAAATCCTGGTGTTAGATTGAGGCCTTGTGTCAATGACTGGAATTTTATCATCATCTTGAATTCCCAAATTTTTCTTTCTCTGTTGTTTTTAAAATGACCCTTCAGAATGAGTACCTTTAAATCTGCCAAACTGTGATCAGGTCCAGAGAAGTGTTTTCCCATGGGTGTATCCACCTCCTGTTTTATTGTATGTCTGTGAAGATTCATCCTGGTTTGTAGTTTTTGTATTGTTTCTCCAATGTAGATTCTTTTATTGATGCACCTTGTACACAGGATCATGGACACTACATTGGAGGATGTACAGGAGAACGTGCCAGTGATTATATAGTCCTGCTGCGTGTTTGGTATCTGGATGGTGTTTGATGACCAGATGTTGGTACAGGTCTTGCATTTTCTACTGTTGCAAGGAAAAGTGCCAGTCTCTGATGGTGGTGAGAGGGCACTTCTGACCAGGAGATTCCTTAGGTTTGGTGGCTGTTTGTAGGCAAGGAGTGGTAAATCTGGGAATATTTCCTTCAGTTTATTGTCTTTGTTAAATATGGGTTGGAGATCAGCAGCAATTTTCCTCAAGATGTTCATTTGGGGGTTGTATATGACCACTAGGGGAACCCTGCTGTTGTCTTCCTTCTTTTTGTACTCCAGAAGATTGCTCCTTGGAATTCTTGTTGCTCTGTGGATCTGATCATCTATAATCCTTGGATGGTATCCCTGTTGTAAGAATGTATTCCTCAGTGATAGCAGGTGTTGTTTTGTGTCTTCACAGTCTGAACAGATCCGTATGTATCGCAGAGCCTGGCTGTAGATGATGGATTTCTTTATGTGTCTAGGATGGAAGCTGTTCCATCTCAGATATGCTGGACGGCCTGTAGGTTTATGGTAGATTGTAGTTTGTATGGTATTGTCTCTCATGTATATGGTCATGTCCAGAAAATGTATTTGAGATGTAGAGTAGTTGAGAGTGAGTTTGATGGTAGGATGGAACTTGTTGAAGTTTTTGTGGAAAGAAAGCAGTTCATGTTCAGAGCCTGTCCAGATTATCTGTAATTAGACTATATAAACCCCTTCCCGACATATGGCATATACAGTGAAGGAAATAAGTATTTGATCCCTTGCTGATTTTGTAAGTTTGCCCACTGTCAAAGACATGAACAGTCTGGAATTTTTAGGCTAGGTTAATTTTACCAGTGAGAGATAGATTATATTTAAAAAAAAACAGAAAATCACATTGTCAAAATTATATATATTTATTTGCATTGAGCATAGAGAAATAAGTATTTGATCCCTTTGGCAAACAAGACTTAATACTTGGTGGCAAAACCCTTGTTGGCAAGCACAGCAGTCAGACGTTTTTTGTAGTTGATGATGAGGTTTGCACACATGTTAGATGGAATTTTGACCCACTCCTCTTTGCAGATCATTTGTAAATCATTAAGATTTCGAGGCTGTCGCTTGGCAACTCGGATCTTCAGCTCCCTCCATAAGTTTTCGATGGGATTAAGGTCTTCTTAATGTGCTTCTTTTTGAGCCACTCCTTTGTTGTCTTGGCTGTATGTTTCGGGTCATTGTCGTGCTGGTGGATGGAAGGAGGTTGTCACTCAGGATTTGATGGTACATGGCTCCATCCATTCTCCCATTGATGTGGTGAAGTAGTCCTGTGCCCTTAGCAGAGAAACACCCCCAAAACATAATGTTTTCACCTCCATGCTTGACAGTGGGGACGGTGTTCTTTGGGTCATAGGCAGCATTTCTCTTCCTCCAAAAACGGCGAGTTGAGTTAATGCCAAAGAGCTCAATTTTAGTCTCATCTGACCACAGCACCTTCTCCCAATCACTCTCAGAATCATCCAGATGTTAATTTTCAAACTTCAGATGGGCCTGTACATGTGCCTTCTTGAGCAGGGGGACCTTGCGGGAACTGCAGGATTTTAATCCATTACGGCGTAATGTGTTACCAATGGTTTTCTTGGTGACTGTGTGGTCCCAGCTGCCTTGAGATCATTAACAAGTCCGTCCCCCCCGTGTAGTTTTCGGCTGAGCTCTCACCTTCCTCAGGATCAAGTATCAAGGATACCCCACGAGGTGAGATTTTGCATGGAGCCCCAGATCGATGTCGATTGAGAGTCATTTTGTATGTCTTCCATTTTCTTACTATTGCACCAACAGTTGTCTCCTTCTCACCCAGCGTCTTACTTATGGTTTTGTAGCCCATTCCAGCCTTGTGCAGGTCTATGATCTTGTCCCTGACATCCTTAGAAAGCTTTTTGGTCTTGCCCATGTTGTAGAGGTTAGAGTCAGACTGATTAATTGAGTCTGTGGACAGGAGTCTTTTATACAGGTGACCAGGTAAGACAGCTGTCTTTAATGCAGGCACCAAGTTGATCTGGAGCGTGTAACTGGTCTGGAGGAGGCTGAACTCTTAATGGTTGGTAGGGGATCAAATACTTATTTCTCTGTGCATAATGCAAATAAATATATATAATTTTGACTATGTGATGTTCTTTTTTTTTTTTTTTTTTATATAATCTATCTCTCACTGGTAAAATTAACCTAGCCTAAAAATTCTAGACTGTTCATGGCTTTGACAGTGGGTAAACTTACAAAATCAGCAAGGGATCAAATACTTATTTCCTTCACTGTAGTTATGTCATAGCCGAGTAGGGGAAGTATGGAGCGGGCTCACGGGCTGAGCCCGATCCATGCAAAGCGGGTGTCGGCTGTATTTTTTATAACCGACACTTCACAGTAATGAGCGGGATCACGGTCAAGCGTGATTTCGTTCGTTTAACCAATAAAATGCCACGGTCAATAGCAAGCGTGGCATTTAACTCGTTAGAAGGCATTGCGATCATGAGGTGCCGATGTTTGTCATGGCAGTCCGGAGGCCTAATGAAGGCCCCCAGGTCTGCCATCTTTTTGCTCCTATTAAGGACTAATAAAAAAAAAAGTAAAAATCTGTTAAAGTTTTTTTTCATGTCCAAAAAAGTAATTGAAAGTTAGAGAAAAACATTTTCTTCCTAAAGCATTGTAAAATAAATAAATAAATTAATATATTTGGTATTGCCGCATCCATAAAAGTTTTAACTAATATATCATTAACCCACACGGTGTTCAATGTAAAAAAAAAAGGAACATCGCTGTTTTTTGGTCACTTCATCTCCCACAAAAAAATGGAATAAAAAGTTAGCAAAACCTTGCATGTACCCCAAAAAGGTACCATAAAAAAACTACAGCTTGTCCTGCAACAAAAATATGCCCTTATGCTGCTTAATCAACTGAAAAATAAAAATGTTATGGCTCTCAGAATTTAGCGCCACACAATTTTTAGTTCGTTTTGTCCTTGTAAAAGTAATAAAATATATAAAAAGAAACTATATAATATTGGTATATCCGTAATCGTATTGACCCACAGAATAAAGGTAATATGTCATTTTAATTGCATGGTGAATGCCGTAAAAGCGAAGAGCCAAAAACAATGGAGGAATCGCTGTTTTTTTCTTTTTCTACATCACAAATATTTTTTTCCCATTTCCTAGTACATTAAATGGTACAATAAATGGTGCTATGAAAAACTAAAACTCGTTCTACAAAAATTAAGCCCTCATAGGACTATATCAACAGAAAAATAAAAACGTTATGGCTTTTGCAGCGTGGCGAGGAAAAAATTAAAATCTACAAAATGGCTGTGGCGAGAAAGGGTTAAATACCAGGTTTCTCAGTATATCTTATCCTCAATTTCATGGGTTTAATAAAATACATCAATCAGTGACAAAATCATAGAAACTAGGTTCCGGCAGGTTCAGATATACCTACAGGCAGCTTTGGGGAATCTGATTGCTGATAAGAAAATTGACATATTAATCCACTGAACAGTGTGAAGTAATCTGATGTATGTGTATTTATATGTTGATTATGTACTTACAGTGCATGTACCCAGAAAAAGGACAATGAGAAGGCTATAGAGGGTGCAAGACAAAGTTCTGAATTATTTTATAAGCGCAGACAAATATGAATTGAGGTTTGAGCTTCTTGATATGTGGAACCGAAGACGCCAGACAATCTGTGCTACAGGGTAATGAACGGTTAAGGGTTACATGGGATGACAACAGTAAACTTATAAAATGTAACCTATGAAATGTAGGTAGGTATTGTCCCACAGCTGAAGTAGAGTAACCAGTTAGATTCCATATCATGCCACAGAGATGAAGTCCACACTGAGCCTCAGACTACGGTTTTGGAAACACGGAACATAAAAAATAAATAAGGTTTACATGGAGCCCTATTCACCTTTGTGAACGGAATTCAGCATATTCAAGCCAGGTAGCTGCTTTCTGCTGAAGAAAATGCTAATTCTTTCGTTTTTTTCTGCAGGCACTTTAGCTTTAGAATTTATTAGTTTAACCAAATGAGACAAATGTATAGCTACCAATGTGTTTTTAACATTAACTTTAACTATACCCTTTATTTATTTTAATGCACACTCTAGTAAGCAAGGGGTGAAGATAATGCATTACTTTTAAATGATTATAATTATAATATTAGCCAATTAAAATTATGTCAGGTCAGAAATCATTAGAAAACAATTCCTTGGTAATAAGTGTCTAAGTGTCCCAAATTAAGACCACAGACTAATTGACAAGCAAACTTCTAGCACCATGAATTTTAGTTAAGATTAATGCATAAATTGTGCGAGAATGTGTGTAATGGTCATTAAAAATTGATTCATTATATATTAATCAGACTTCTATGTACCTGAGCAAAGTTTAACGTGCATGCAAATTAGCAACGATCATAGCATTACAAAATAACCATACCGTATATCTGGTGCTCTGATCATCTCTAAGTTACCATTATATTTATGATTTATTACCGGATGGAATCAAATTCTTTACAGCATAGCCTAGATAAGACACAATGTTCCTCTGCACTGTCCCAGCACTGTAGAATTATGTATATATCTGGAATAACGATCAATTGGAAGTAACAACATATTGTATGATTTGAATGCACTCCAACTCTACCATGGTGTATGCTCTGGAAAAGAAGGCATTAAATACAACAATTTAATGGGGTCTATGAGCCAAATGTCATCTGTGCCTGGGTCCACTGCTTAGAGGGAATGATGGTGTAGCACACTATTTACAAGTTAAAACTAGACAACTGGGAGTATACCAGGTGTATGTCAAGGTCAGAAAAATATAAGAAAAAAGGAGATTACGGAAAAGTTTTAGGGTAATGTTCAGACTTTTATAGCATATCCATTGTTTCCGTATTTCCCATAGGCAGTAATGGAGCACATATTCATATGCACAACCACACAACACATCACTAGGAAAGTGGAACAGACCCCCATGTTGTTGGGATCAGTGGAGTCTGAGTGTTCTCCACTAATCAGACTTTGTAGCTTATAAACTTGATTAAAAAAAAATGACATTTTGTAGGTATGCCCTATTGCAAGACCTTGGAGAGCCACTGAGATACATGGGGAAACAGTGTTCAGTCTCTGATTAACCAGTGACATTATGCACAATCCTTGAAGAATCAGTAGTGACCCAGCCATATAGTGTCTTTTAGTAGTTTAGTGGCCACTAAATGGTCAACTGGCTCCAACAGCATTACTTGCGGACATTCTCTCTGTAACCCTAGTAGCTCTCTTCTCTCCTCCTCGAATATAAGACTAAAAAAAAATTACAGGCCGATTGCATTCAGCTTCCTCCTTTTTCATCTTTCTCAGCAGTCACAGAAACTTCAGTATTAAATACATATATAAGCACTCATGCCAGATTGGGTGACCAGAAAAGATAGCTGCGTATACAAAAGATTCCCTAACTGGTAAAGGTTATAAATGAATCCCGACAATAGCCAATGCAAAAGCATACATCTTGTGTTGTCTTGAATTTTTGCCCATGTATAGCTAGCTAAAATAATGCAATAGCATACTCACATTTAAATTTTAATTCAGATCGCTTCCGAATGAATCGCATCAGTCTATAATTTCAAATGATATAACTAACTTGGTTCACAGAAAATGACAAACGGACAAACGAAAAGACGCTAATTTTATTCCAAAGGGGAAAGTCTACAGAGAAATCTGCATCAAAATCCAAGTTAAAATCAGCCTGTAAAACATACAAATCTTACCATGTATATCAGGTATTTTCCACATTTGAAAACGCTGAATATGCACATGACTTTAGAGTTTGCACTTGCAAAGGGAACTGATTTGATGTCTTACCAAACGCTAGCCGTTTATCACATCTTTGTTTTTTAAGAGGGTTGTCTCGTGCCAGGAATCCCTGTCCATGCAGACTATTAGATCATATTGACATCACAGAGAGGGGTCCCACACTTAGGACTACCTCTGTAAGACAGAGTGACTCCCACTCAGGCGGACCTGGCTCGTCCATGTATTATACGGCTGCCCATTAATTTGTAATTGCCAAAATATAATGTTAGATTTTCCCTGCATTGGCTTCCCAATAATGTCTGATCCCCGGGGATTTAATAAGCAGGACCTGCAGAGATCCGCTAAATGCGAGTCGGCTTTTACTTAAAGAGGGGTTGTCTTCGTGAGAAAACCCTTTTAATGAACTGAGAAGTTTATAAGAAAGCAGTTAGGGTATGTGCACCCGATATCGACAATTATGGCTGAAATTACGGAGCTGTTTTCAGGAGAAAACAGCTCCTGCATTTCAGATGTAATTGCTCGTACTCGCGTTTTGCGAGGCGTCAGTTACAGCTGTAATTTGGAGCTGTTCTTCATTGGATTCAAAGAAAAACGGCTCAAATTACATCCCAAGAAGTGTCCTGCACTTCTTTTGACAAGGCTGTATTTTTACGTGCCGTCTTTTGACAGCGACGCGCAAAATTTAATGTCGTCGGCACAGTACGTCGGCAAACCCATTGAAAGCAATGGGCAGATGTTTGCCGACGTATTGAAGCCGTCTTTTCAGGCATAATTCGAGGCGTAAAATGCCTCGTTTACGCCTGAAAATAGGTCATGTGAACCCAGCCTTATCGTCTCAAAAAATCTAGACTGCGAGTTTTCACAAGAAGGATTCTTATTCACACAGTGTAGCATTAAAAAAAACATCTTCAAACTGCACTGTGTAAACATGGCTTTTATAAAAAAACAAAGTCCCCTGAAAAGTTTTCTTAACTTCAAGCTTAGTAAAATAAACATTTTGTGCCAATGACAATGGTTAAGATGAACTTTCCAACTCCTTTCCCACAAAAATAAATGAGAACTTCACAGCAACAGGCAACACATTAAAAACTGAGACCCTTGCGTGAGGCAGCTTCTGAACTTCTCATTCCATCCTTTTGAAAAAAATCAATACAATTATTTGTAAACCAGTAACCTACTTTACCAATAGCAGATCTCATTTTATTATTACATTGTAGAAGGAGAATGTCATGAAACAAGGTTTATCTATCTATTGCCTAATTTTGACAAATAATACGTTGTGTGGATTGGGTCAGAAAATTTTATTTCTTCACTGTTAAATGTGATTTTTAAGTGTGTTTAAGTTTAAAGTGAATGTCAACATTTTAACACCTTTTCATTGTAGGTCCAAAATTCTGTGCTGAAAAATTTCACAAAATATATTTATAATAAGGGTCAGAGCTCCGTTCTTCCAATTGAGAGCTCCAAATCTCCTGCTTGCCATAAAGTTAAAAAAAAATTCTGGCTGTCTAAAACTATCATTAGTAGGAGCTTACGTTATACGCATGTATTATTGAGTTTAATGGGAGCTGTATAAGTCCGTAGGCAGTAAGTCTCCAAGCTCTCGCTATTGGTAGCTACAGGCATCCAGAAAGAAATCACACTACTCTGTAGCTATGCGGGGGATTTGTAGGTCTGCAACAAAATGCATAACTTCTACTCATATCAAGAATTCAGACCTATTTAAACGTCAAAAAATCTAAATGGTTTTCAAGGGTGGACATTACCTCAAAAGCTGTGAGTCAGTGGTGAAACACAGCATCATTGTTATTTTTGCATGTACTAATAAAAATGTACATTCTCTTTTTAATTCTATTCCTAATAATTGGAGTTGTATCATTTCAATTCGTAACTAATAATTTTAAAATCTGAATGTCCTTTGAAAATTTAAATGAGACAATACAACACAAGGATGAATTTAAAGTATAATGGAAACATTTGGATACATATTGCATTGCATACAGTAAATAGACCGATACAAAGATGGACACAGACTGCAGAGGTCCCCTGTGCAAGGGATGAGCCTAGGCCCCCGATAACCTGACCACGCCCGCATGCATATAAAATTATACAAATCTATATTGCACATTTTATTACTAGTTTAGAACACAAATAACAAACATAAATAATGCAAATAATTTCCATATTTAACAACTGAGTATAACACAAAGCACTTCTGTAACTAACCTATAATGACTTTATCTTGCTCATTGCACTGTCACTTATCAAGCAGGACTAACATAGCAATACTTCCCCTATAGGAATGCAATAGTGCTGGACCGAGGAAGGGATGACAGAAATTTATTTATTTTTTAAAAATAAATAAATACTTGCAATTCTAATAACCAATACACTAGTATAAGTAAACTTACTTTATACAGCAAAATACTATAAGCAAAGTAGTAAAACAATAATAAAATAAGTGTAATTGTGGTGGTGCAGTATACCCCATACAGTGCTTGAGGAGGCCATCACAGTGTGGTGACCACACAGTGAGTGAAAACTTTAAAGGTGTTTACCCATCTTGGACATTTATACCATATCCACAGGATATGCCATAAACGTCCGATAGATGCGGGTCCCACCTCTGGGACACGCACCTATCTCTAGAACGGGGCCCCCTAAAACCCTGTTTTGCTTTCCGGCTACTTCCTGATTAGATGGTCGGAAATTACGAAAATAGCGGACCTACGCTGTTTCCGTAACTCCCATATAATGGCAGTTACGGAAGCAGCATAGCCGAGAAAGGCAGAACAGGGTTTAGGGGGCCCCGTTCTAGGGATAGGCGAAGATCCCAGAGATGAGACCGGCATCTAGCAGACATTTATGGCATATCCTGTGGATATGCCATAAATGTTAAAGAAGGGCAAAGCCCTTTAACTGTCCACTGAGCTCCACTCCACTCCAAGCATTTTCTACAGACAGGGCAGAAAACACTACCTCCTAGTTCTTTTTATTTTCAATCAGTCCCCTTCACAACGCTCAGCACACGCACCACACAGTACAAGCACCGGCAGGCTCAGGGGGCGGAGCAAGAGGAGCCCTAACACTGATTGGCTGAGAGGCTCAGCCAATAAGTATTAGGCTTCATTTCAGCAGCGCTATTCCAGACTAATAAATGGTCCAAAGATAGCGATGCTGCTTGCTAGCATGCTCTATCTGATGGTCTTGGTCACCTAGTGAGGGTCACTGTCAGATGTTGCACTGCATCTCACAGTGACGCTGGTTACTAGGTGACGAAGATCACCAGACAGAGCAAGTCTTGCCAGGCCCCTCCCCCTAATACATTTACTAAGTAATAGATCGGCGCAGCCGCACGGCATACGGAGGGGGCCCCCTCCCACCCTGTGCATTTTCAGCAACTCACAGATCGGGCTCCCTCCCTTAACATATGTTATTGATGGCGAAAGTGCACAGGCTGGAAAGGGGGCCCCCTCCGCCTGCCACACCGATCTATGTACCAATCTATGAGCACAGAGCTTAGGGCAGCTGAGCGGCCCCCACCCCCTCTGGGCCCCTGTGCAGCCGAAGCAGCTGTGCTGGCATATGTCTGCCAGTGCACCAATGGTACAATTATAAGGCTGACTAAGGGAGCAAAGAATTAACATTTAATGTATAACTGTCAATCCAACATAAACATAGGTACCTAAGCAGAGAAGTAACTTAAAGCTCCTGAGCCTTAAGAAGTCTGGAATAGGGCCCCCACCTACCATGTACCCCCTGAAACACCAGGGTCCAGGTTTGACTGCAATAGTACCTCTGGATCCCCTATAGTTATGCTCCCTAACTAAGTATACTTCAATATGATATATAGTTATAGGGAAAAGGGTAAAAACGTCAAAAAGTAGAAGGAATACTATGCAAGGTTATCCTAAATATGCTTTACTGAAATCCCTTAAACAAAACCCTTTCAAAGAAAACAATAAAGGAGTTGTCTCAGCATGGACATTAGTGGCAAATCGCTAGGATATGTCACTAATGTCTGATAAACAGGGGTCTGCGACCTTTGCCAAACATTAGAATGAAGTGCAAGCGCATCAAAACTAATTGTACCACTTCATCTCTTGCTGGGTCTGCTCAGCTTTCTTTGGAAGCTGCATGGTCGGCCCATTAAAGTTAATGACTAAAAGACTCTGACTGGTGCTGATTGCAGACAAACTGCCATGGCAAGTTCTTACATCACTGACACTTTATTCTAGTGATCTGCAAGGTTAATATAGGTTTGCACCACTGCCGAACGGCCATTTATGGAATATTCTAACGATAAGTCACCAATTTCTCTGCTGAGACAATCCCTTTAACTGTCATAAGGAACTTTGAATTATTTTAGGAAGTAATGTGGCTTAAAGTTGTGTGGTTAGTAAAAATATTGTGTGCCTTAAAATTCCTGAGAATTTGTAGGTTGTAGTAAATTACTTCTTAGAATATAAATACATACTTATCTAATGGTATTTATTTATATTCTTATTATAATAATATTTATAAAATCTAAAAATAATTCACTTCTCATCCAAACTGGAAGCTAACAAACAACTAACAAGTGTCTTATTGTCAACAAGTTATAAAATAATGTTCTATTCAGTGTGCACATAAATGTATCAATTTGTAAATATTATCTGAGTAATTTGAGCATTTTATTTGGAATCAAGACTACCAGGAGACTTACAAATATTTTTATTGTTAGCTACTAGTGACTGAATGGTGAATTTTACATTCTAATAAAAGATTGTATTTTCTTTTATTAAATACACTCTTGTCAGAACTTGTAAACATTTGAACAAATAAAACAAAACAATTGGTGGCTTATTATTAAAGCCATACAATGAAATTTTAGTTTTCCAAGCCAACAATAAAGCATCTAAAAAAATCAATAACAAATACTGATTTCTTCAGTAACATTAATTTTACTGAATCTCATATGAGAGATAAAATATTTGTTGTCAGCAATAGATGAAAAAAATGTCTTTATTATGTCTGTACATTATTGCAGGCAATCCAAGTTACTTTAACAAATGTAGATGCCTGGGAAACGTGAAAGCAGAGAATAGAAATAGACTAAGACACTGTTACTCTATAGTTTTTGCTTCACTTATATCTTACTTTATTAATGAATGTTTGAATTTACAAATGTTATCATGTGCTCCATAAACTATAGCTCGAGCAGCAGAATGGCAGTAATTTCCTGGGACAAGTTTCATCATTTGTACCGGTTATAAGGATGGTTGTTCTTGCCCACCAGAGGATCTTCCAGCAGGTCCAGACCCTGACACAACCCATTAGAAAGCTGCATAAGGTGTTGTCTTCTGCTGGATGTTTAGAGCTTATTATTGTATCAGAGCCTGGGCCTGCTGCAAGATCCTCGTGGGCCAGAACAATCCTGCTTGAAACAGGGTACAAATGATAAACTCTAAACATCCAGTAGGAGGCAACACATCATGGAGCCAACTTTCTAATGGGCTGATTCACAAATAACCTATAACTGATAATATGTAATGCATGTGTAATGATGCAACACAAGTTATAATGCAATAAGTAGATGAAGGGTGAAATCTCAGAATAATTTCTTCTGGCGGGCTCAAGGAACTCGTCAGACACAAACTACAAGTACCAATCAGTAGTGCAATATCACTTAGGCCTTATTCACACGAACGTGTTTCACGTCCGTGATACTTAGTTGGTACGGTTATTGAGTTACGCGCGTTGCACAGACCTATGTAACTCAATGGGGCCGTTCAGACAGTCCATGATTTTCACGCAGCGTGTACATTTATGGTACTTGTAGGATTATATTTAATTGTATAAAGAATGCTGCAAATTATAAAGGATGATGTAAATGAGGCAGAAACAAATGACTATTTCAGTGGCTAAAGAAAAAATGAGTAATGTATTCTAGCTGAACAGAACGGCTGCATTCACCTCGACATTGCCTATGCCTTTATGGCATATGTCAGAATGGTCTACACTGAACCTGTATAGCAGCGCAAAAAGTCTCCACATTTCTACACTAAATACGTATATGTTCTTTGTGTGCCATCATATGGTGCCTCTATATGAAACAGAGGTATTCTCCCCTAGAAACAAACCATTATTTTTCCCATGTATTCTATAAGAATTAGTCAGAAAAAAATCTCTGTATTCGTCTTTATGAAACCAGAGGCATACGGAGGTACGGTATGGTCCCATAGACTTCGTTGTGTGCCATTTTACAGATATGATCTTGAATGGAGCAATAATACGATAGTGTACATGAAGCAATGAAGTTTTCTCAAATGTTCCCATTAAAGGAATTTTCTTTAAATTAGATCTTTATTATCCTTACGATTTCTATGCTGAACACATAAGAACATTTGCATTAATAAAAGGACAAGTAAAGTATACCAATACCTCTAAAGAAAAATGCCACTTTTGTCTTCTCAATAGCTGAGAGCAGACATTAGGGGACATATGTGGCAGGTTAGTTTACAACCCTTTTATCTGCACTTCAGAAGGCTATTTAAGGTCCCATTCACATTGCGTTTGTGCTATCCGCCAAGCGCATACGTTTTTATTATAAAGATGTGGACAATTAAAAACGTACAAAAATATATCATTTTCTGTTTACTCCTTTAATTTTTATAGCGTGAACGTTTAGGGTATGTTCACACGCACTAATTACGGACGTAATTCGGGCGTTTTTGTCACGAATTACATCCGAAAATAGCGCCTCAATAGCACTGACAAACATCTGCCCATTGAAAGCAATGGGCAGACGTTTGTCTGTTCACACGAGGCGTAATTTACGGGCCGCTGTCAAATGACGGCGCGTAAATAGACGCCCGCATCAAAGAAGTGACCTGTCACTTCTTTGGCCGTAATTGGAGCCGTTATTCATTGACTCCAATGAATAGCAGCGCCAATTACGTCCATAATGGACGCGGCGTTCAAGTGCCTGCACATGCTGTTACGGCTGAAATTACGGGAATGTTTTCAGGCTGAAACATCCCCGTAATTTCAGCCGTTACGGACGCCCTCGTGTGAACATACCCTAAGCGTATATTCATAAGTATATAATTTTCTGTTTACGCCTTTAATTTTTATAGCGTGCACGTTTAGCGTATATTCATATGTTGGTATACGTTTGTCATTTTTTACCTAAAAAATGTATACGTTTTTTTCTTAAAGTGAACACTGATAAAAGTTTTCTGAAAAGAAAAAAAACACAGATTACCTGTATGTAAACGCAGTCTAAGTTTTAATCATCCATTGATGTCAAAGTTAAATAAAACATTATGTCACGTACCGTATACCTTTTTTTGAAGTACAGAATAGCGTAGCAGACTACACTACTTAGTACTTTCAAAAAACAGTATCCCAATATAAACCATGACAAACATGGACCAAAAGGATGCCGTTTTGGTTTACGTTTGACCCATTATAGTCCATGTATACGCTGAGTTATACATTTCAATACTTTTTCAGCATTTTCAAACATATACGCTCGGGGGATAGCACAAACACGATGTGAATGGGGCCTTATATACACACCCATAACCCACCAGAAAAAATAAAATTAACAACTTATTTATGATTAAAATATTTTTTTTAAATCCATGGGGATGTTAACTATGAGGCTGGGTTCACACGACCTATTTTCAGACGTAAACGAGGCGTATTATGCCTCGTTTTACGTCTGAAAATAGGGCTACAATACGTCGGCAAACATCTGCCCATTCATTTGAATGGGTTTGCCAACATACTGTGCAGACGACCTGTCATTTACGCGTCGTCGTTTGACAGCTGTCAAACGACGACGCATTAAAATACAGCCTCGTCAAAGAAGTGCAGGACACTTATATACATTATATGCAGGACACTTCTATACATTATATGCAGGACACTTATATACATTATATGCAGGACACTTATATACATTATATGCAGGACACATATACATTATATGCAGGACACTTCTTTGCAATGTCATTTGAGCCGTTCTTCATTGAGGTCAATGAAGAACAGCTCAAGATTTACGAGCGTCAAAGACGCCTCGCATAATGCGAGGAGGAGCTTTTACGTCTGAAACGAGGCAGCTGTTTTCTCCTGAAAACAGTCTGTCTTTTCAGACGTAAAAGGCACTTCTCGTGTGCACATACCCTGATAGTTATCTACTTTTTTGTAAAAATAATGGAACAGGATAATGTAGAGAAAATAATAGTGTGAATAAAGCCTTAATCTATAACTAACTAAAATTGAAAGAATGCAAATGTAAATAAAGTAGAGCTGCCTAGTGGAATATAGATTATTACATTCCGGAATGTGGCGTTAACAAGCAAAAATTATGTATCTCACACGGCAATTTACACAAATACTTTTTTTACACATTGGCCTCTTATGTGAATGTGTCTCCTCATGCGCACGCACTTCTGTCTTGCATTGTAACCTGGGAAATTTTCAGCAGGGAAAATGATCTAAAATTATTTGCTACTGTGTTGCTTTTATGAAATGCAAGAGTAATAACTACCATTAATATTCATTCTGCACATTGTTATGGTCCTTGACAGACGGAACATAAGCTCTCTGCGTATTCCACATGAATACATGATGTATGCTGTTTGGTTGAAGAACATTTTCCAACATGATAGTGCCTTGTTTCTTATTAAATCATGTTTCAATTTTCAAGTGAAATATTATAATTTTTGGCTTTTAGTCTAAATGTCTAGAGAAATAGAATAATAATGCAAAAATTGAAATATTTATGATGCCACAATTTATTCTTTCTATTTTAAAGGAAAATATTGCAAACAAAAACTTTCCTATGTTATTGTTATAGCAATGAGATAACAGATCCACTGTTTTCATGAAAATCAATCTAAAACAAAACCTAATTTATAAATCAAATGTGCATGTATGGGATGAGAGTCATTTAAGCAATAGAGCATATAAACCTTGTAATGAAATAACAAAGGGACAATCTGACCAAGGTAATGTGCTCAAGTGTAATATCAACTACATAAAAATATAAACAAGATGAGAAATAAGGAGAATAATAGTCCCCAATAGAGTAAAATAAACTATTGTCTCTCCAAAGTAATGACAATATATACAAGAACGGTGTTTTAAAATAGTGATATCTCCATTTATTATTAATAAGCATTGTATTCCCTATAACATTCTCAGCAGGAGCTCCTTTCCAAACACAAATAAGCAATGCTGTCTTGTCTCCCTATGAGAGTCATTTTTTTTACTACCCCAGGGGGAAGAAATGCATTTTATTTAATAAGTGAGTCAATAGCTGTGTATTATGGGAAAGGACATTTATCTTTCCCTTTGTAATTTCTGTGGTACAGTAGCAACTGCCTTACAATAGTCAGACTCTTTAACAGAATTTTAATTCATTATTATATTTATTAATTATTATAGTTATTATTAATTTAACTAATTATGTGTCTCCTTAAAAGTTTTCCCTGCACAGTAGCGCCCCCAGCCACCAGCTGTACAGGCAACTGCAGCAGAGACACTTTCAAGTGAACGGGAGCGCTGCTGTGCAGGCAAAAACAGTAATGGGGATGCAGCGCTATCAGTGGCGTAACTACCGCTGTAGCAGCCGTAGCGGCTGCTACGGGGCCCGCGCCCATAGGGGGCCTGTGTCGCTCGCTGGCACGGGCCCCCACCATGGCCGGAGGCTCCGCTAGCAGCCGCTATGGCTGCTACAGCGCGACGCCACTGAACACTACGGCAGAGCAGGGAGGTATCTTCCCGCTCTGCCATTAAACAAAAGACATGTATCCCCTATCCACAGGGGGGGCTGTATGGCGTTCCCTACAGGGGGCTGTATGGCGTTTCCTACAGGGGGGGCTGTATGGCGTTCTCTACAGGGGGGGCTGTATGGCGTTCTCTACAGGGGGGCTGTATGGCGTTCCCTACAGGGGGGCTGTATGGCGTTCCCTACAGGGGTGGCTGTATGGCGTTCTCTACAGGGGGGGGCTGTATGGTGTTCCCTACAGTGGGGGCTGTATGGCGTTCCCTACAGGGGGGCTGTATGGCATTCCCTACAGGGGGGGCTGTATGGCTTTCTCTACAGGGGGGGCTGTATGGTGTTCCCTACAGGGGGGCTGTATGGTGTTCCCTACAGGGGGGCTGTATGGCATTCTCTACAGGGGGTTGTATGGCGTTCTCCACAGGGGGGCTGTGTGGAGTTCTCTACAGGGGGGCTGTATGGTGTTCTCTACAGGGGGGGCTGTACGACGTTCTCTACGGCGGGGGCTGTATGGCGTTCTCTACAGGGGGTGGTGTATGGCGTTAGCGCCGTACAGCCCCCTCTGTAGATAACGCCATACAGCCCCCTCTGTAGATATCTACAAAGGGGGCTGTTTGGAGTTATCTACAGGGGGGGCTGTAAAAAAGGCACTATCTACAAGGGGGGGGGGGTTGTGTGTCACCCAGGGGAAGGGGGGCCCAAGTCAAAAGTTTGCTATGGGGCCCAGTCTTTCCTAGTTACGCCCCTGAGCGCTATATCAGTACTGCAGCCCTTTCATTCTAGCGATATGCCATCACTTTATGAGATGGGAATAACCCTTTATAACTCAATTAATTTGAAGCTATACTGGAGTAACAGCCCCGGAGGCTGTATAAATAAAATACCTGGCGCCTGGTCTCTTTAATAAAGTCACCAAAAACATATTCCATATTATACAATAAAGTGTACATTTAAGCAGAAATACATGTGTATAATTTATCTCTGTTTTGCAATGGAAGATCATGATGAACCTCCTCAAAGTAGATGCAAATGTTTTGTCACGGTTTGGAAACGATCAGCGGTTATTGTGGGAATCTTTGTAGAAAGGTTGTTATATTCATTTTCTTCTGTTGTATTTTACTCCATTGTATTTGGGGGGGAGGGATTGCCGCATAAACATGGACGGATTAGGAATGTTGTTTTAAAAAAAATGGATGCATTTTCAAAATGCAAACTATGACTAAGATTTTTTCAAATTTCATCCTTTTTATATAACATCTGGTATTTGTCGTTTTACCACTGTAAAAAATGGAAGCATAAAAACCTTTTCTTACACAGAGCTTCGTCGGTTCTAATACGGTCTATTAGCGAGAATTCTGAAATGTTGTTTTTTACTTGTATAATCCATTGAAAACATTGACGACCTATAATATTCAAAAAGCCTATGCTCTTCCAAGTCTACTCATTTAAAATATTGGAAATGATCTGTGTGCAGATAATGCAAAATTATGCTTGTTCTTATCCATTCCAGCAATTTTTTTTCTACACTCAGTACGCTCTCAGAATACTTAGTCCATACACAAATTATTTGATCTCTTCTGTTAGAATAACTGGCATTTCATTGTTTTGGCATTTGGAGAAATGTCTCAAAAATAATGAATATTCCAAATTAATTTGAAAAATGACCCACATTTTCAAACATTGCTTTCGACTTCACATTACAGCAGGTGTTAACCGCAATTTGCAAATCTGTATTATGAATATTAAGATTGGCAAAATGATTTAATTCAAATTACCTAAAAAAATTATCTAATTTTCTTAACTCATTTATTTACTAATGCTGTCTATTAGTTAGACAGTGTACACTTAGATCAGGCAGTCCCAAAATTTGGGCACATCTCGCATAATCTGTTAAACACTTTTCTCTTCTATATACCATATTTGATTTGGCTTATTATGCGCAAAGATTTTGTGCCAGTTTGTTAGCGCATTTTTAGCTAACTTTGGTGCATTTTAAGCCATGCCCCTTACTTGCTTAGACATGCCCCTTTCGGGATCCTTTTCAAAAGCGTCAAGTGGGGGGCAAATTACAATTTTTTTTACACAATCTAGACCTCAAAACATTAGTCAATTTGCCCCATTAGGTACATTCAAAGTTATTTTTAATTAGGTTGCTTTTTACATTTTTATGGTTCGAATAAATAATTTTTTAAACATACATTAGAAATATGTATTTATTTATAATACATATTATTTAGTATAGTTTGATATTGTCTTTCCTCTAGATTTTTATTTTTTTCCTTTTTGGCACAGGATTCCTTAAAATGCATGATTCTCTGCATTTCCATAAATATGTAGGTCACAGGTAACCTAATGGCAGCTGTATATTATAGAAAAATTACCCTGTATGCACATATGTTTTTTCTGCGTTTTTTTTGTCGTGTAGCCGAAAATCGTACCAAAATAACACATGCGTTTTTACAACGATTTTCAAAACACAACAGGCTTTTTTTTCTAGTTCCTGAATATTTCTTATTTCCAGGCTTGCCACTATTTACAGGAGTCAGTATTTCTAAATTAATTATTTTTATAGGCCTCTAAGACACAAATATATTTCCCAATTTTTTTGTTTTAATATATCTGGGTAGATTAGTATACTGCATGACTTCTGAGTAAATATAAATATATTATGTGCATTTGCAGTTCCCCTTTATTAGTGTATTTAATCCAGATAAAATGTGCACGCAATATAATCTCACGGGTAGCGTTTGTTTCACATTGTATTAACATATCTGGCTGCCACATATGCCGGTTTTTAACTATTATTCACGATGTATGGCATCTACTATGAACGCCGCACATCCAGAGCCACACATGTGCAGAAGAAATCGGCTTAGCGTGGCTATGTTTTCTCTTCTGTCTAAGCGGCTTGTATATAAACACCACTGCAGCGGCTGTGTATGATGTGCTAAATATTCAGGGCTACACCTCTGACCCTAGGATATTTTTACTCTATCTAGCCTACTGTGTCTCAGTCCACGTTTCGGCATGTTAGATTCAGCATCTTCTGGGGCAGCAAAGGAGTCGTGTCCATGGTACCAAATGTATGAAAACAAAAAGTTGGGACATATTTTTGTGTCTTAAAGGGCTATATTCTTATTAAATTGGTAAACATTGACCACACTTTGGGGATACCCAGTCTTTACGTCCAGTGGGTAGAAAGAATCCGACCATTCTGATGGTTATATAACATTTTTAAAGTGCAACATAAAAATTAATTTTAAAGTATCCCAAAAAGCAAAACCTTAATGTTAAACCATGATGTTGGCATTCCCTACGTATCACCCTATTTGCCTAATATTGTATTACTGACACTATACTGGTGCTATACACCTGATGGAATAAATAACAATATTTCCGTGGTAGGAATTCTGTCAATTTAGCATGTTTTACATGTTACAATATTGTTACCTATTCAGATAATATTTGCAAATATTTTAGTAGGTTATCTGTGGGATTTAGTTTTTTTTTTATTCCTTGTAACTTTACAGGTCCATTTTCTTTTAATAATTAGGTTGTTAATTATTATTATTAAAACTACTGTAATTTCCTTCTATGACAGTAGTTACTTGTTTAGTTTAAGCATGATGGACAGTAGCTATTACTGTGACTAAAGATTCTAGAAATGCTTCTTAAACTGAGCGGAAATAAGCAGTAAAGTAGACGATAGATAATAAGTCATTTACCCTCCGCACATCTTTGCCAAATGTCTCGCTGTAGCTGGTTCCAAGAATTTCAAACTGTACATGAGGATTTGAGCCGTCCTCCCTGAACTCCATAATCCCAGTTAATCCTGTTATGCGACCCTGAAGAAATGGGATTTATAAAAAATTAGAGGCAACATTTTTAGAGTACTGAAATGTAATTATCTGCAAAGCAAAGTTGCTGATCTTTTACCCTGCTTCTGTATTTACTATAAAATCATAATTTAATTAGCAAAGCACATATGGTAGAGCCATAACAACCCAACATTTACATAAAATAATGTTTACAAAAAAGACAGAACACCTTACAGTCCAATCCAGATCTGTAAAGTAAAATGTGTTTTCCTATAACATGAACCACAATATTATGATGGCAACAGTAAAAGAAAATGTAATTTAATATAATATTACATGTCAGTGTTGTAAACTAAATGAACTTAAATGTATTAAATGCTATGTACACCTTTGATGAGCTTTTTTTTTAAAAAAAAAACAGGTCAATCAGTGTGACTAGGAAATCTTTTTACTTAGTCTTTATTAAAAATTGGTTTTACTTTTTTAGATACAGCTGCTCTGTATCCTGTATACAGAGCAGTTGTATGTAGTGCTAAATCCTGCTTCCGTCAGGTTCGCGGGTCTGACGGGTTCAGTGTCAGCAGGTCCTGCGCGTCCCTGACACACAAGATCCATCTGTAATCTATCACATCTTAGTAGGAGCCGCTGACACTGAACCCGTCAGGTCCGCAGGACTTTCGGATTCAGGTCATAGCGAAATATACAGCTGCTCTGTATACAGAATACAGAACAGCTGTATCTAAAAATGTAAAACACATTTTTAATAAAGACTAATTAAAAAGTTACACCAAACACACTGACTGACATTTTTATTAATAAAAAAAATGCCCCTCGAAGTTACACATAGCCGTTAAGGCACCAAATGATAAACAATTACACAAGAAAAACATGTAAATAAATGATCATCGTGCACTCCCTATGCGGCATTCGGATAAACAGAGATAGATAGATAGATAGATAGATAGATAGATAGATAGATAGATAGATAGATAGATAGATAGATAGATAGATTAAAACGGCAGTTTAGATAGATAGTTAGATAAAACTGCATGTGTGAAGGTTGTGTTTCACTAGCATTTTACATTGATAACATTTTACTAAATTAGTTTTCGGACACCAAGTTGCATTGAGCTAAGGTACCAGTACAGTGGAAAGCTCCGAAAAAATACCCCATTTTGGAAAATACATCCCTGAAGAAATGTATCTAGAGGTATTGTGAGCATTTTGACCCCTCAAGTGTTTTGCAGATATTAGTGCACCGTGGATGTTGCAGATTGAAAATTGCCATTTGACATCTGTGACCAATATGTTGTACCCAGATTGTGCCACTGGAGACACATCCCATAAATTGTTAAGCAGGTTCTCCAGAGTATAGTAATACCCCATATGTGGTCATAAACTGCTGTTTGGGCACACTGTCAGACTCAGTAGGACCGCCATTTGGCTTTTAGAGCGTAGATTTTGCTTGGTGGTAGTTTTGTTTGGGGTTTTACTGGTATTTCAGCTTATGATGTGGGGGCATATGTAAGCTGTGCGGAGTACATCAGGGTATATACAAGCTGTGCGGAGTACATCAGGGTATATGTAAGCTGTGCAGAGTACATCAGGGTATATGTAAGCTGTGCAGAGTACATCAGGGTATATGTAAGCTGTGCAGAGTACATCAGGGTATATGTAAGCTGTGCAGAGTACATCAGCGTATATGTAAGCTGGGGGAGTACATCAGGGTATATGTAAGCTGGGGGAGTACATCAGGGTATATTTAAGCTGTGCGGAGTACATCAGGATATGTGTAATCTGTGTGGATGTGTAATCGGGGTATATGTAAGCTGGGGAAGTACATCAGGGTATATGTAAGCTGGGGGAGTACATCAGGGTATATGTAAGCTGTGCGGAGTACAACAGGATATGTGTAATCTGTGTGGATGTGTAATCAGGGTATATGTAAGCTGGTGGAGTACATCAGGGTATATGTAAGCTGGGGGGAGTACATCAGGGTATATGTAAGCTGTGCGGAGTGCATCAGGGTATATGTAAACTGGGCGGACTACATCAGGGTATATGTAAGCTGGGTGGAGTACATCAGGGTATATGTAAGCTGGGCAGAGTACATCAGGGTATATGTAAGCTGTGCGGAGTACATCAGGGTATATGTAAGCTGTGGGGAGTACATCAGGGTATATGTAAGCTGGGCGGACTACATCAGGGTATATGTAAGCTGTGCGGAGTACATCAGGGTATATGTAAGCTCTGAGGAGTTCATCAGGGTATATGTAAGCTCTGAGGAGTACATCAGGGTATATGTAAGATGTGCGGAGTACATCAGGGTATATGTAAACTGGGCAGAGTACATCAGGGTATATGTAAGCTCTGCAGAGTACATCGAAGGGGTCAAACGGTGGCGATCGGCGGTAACTGCCATCGCTGTCGTTGCAGCGGGATGTCAGCTGTATATTACAGCAGACAACCGGTGAAGATGAAGCGCGCACAGCTCCTGTGCCCGCTTCATCTTCATGACGGGTCTGGTATGTCAGATTGTGGGAAGCTGCTTATTATGCCGACGTACCAGACCCATCATTTTGCGGGTAGGGGTTATTATTATTATTATTATCCATGAAGACTCATTTATTCCAGTGCAGTCTGTTTGGCCAAATAGATGTCAGAACATATGGGTACTTTAATATTTTCCCATAAATTTTTACATAAATAGACGTAATAAAGTAAAAAAAAACAAAAAAACACAAACAAAACAAATATGCTAAATAAAATATGATGTTATTATGATAAGTATTATTTTTATTATTATTATTATTATTATCATCATCATCATGTCACTTTTCAGCTTTTAACACCTTCCCCACTGCCCACTGTCTTTTGACGTCAGGCGGTGCGGGTGCTTAGTCTGCAGAGACGTCTTTTGGCGTCGCTGCAGGTCAGGCTGATGAGCGCTCGTGAGAGCGCTCGTCCTCTAAGCAGGAGCTGTAACTAACAGCTCCTGATCTTAGAGCAGCCTCCTGAACACAGCTGGGGTCGGCAAACATTCCAACCCCAGCTGTTTAACTCTTTGATTACCGCGGTCCGTGACCGCGGCATGATCAAAGGGAATTCCCCTCTTTGATCGCATCACCGGGATTCCAGTGATGCAATCAAACACCGGGGAATACATCTGCAGTCAGCCCTGGGGACCTACAAAGGACCCCAGGGCTGTCTGTTCCGTGTGCCTGCTGTTCGGGCACACTATGTGCTGCCCGATCAGCAGCCTGTGTCATTGTGACACAGTGTAATGTATTAGCATACAGGAGTATGCTAATACATTACAAGTAAAAAATAAAGTTACAAATAAAGTTATCCCTTGATGGGATTAAAAAAAAAAAAAGTAACAAAACAAATAAATAAATAAAAAAAGTCCCAAAAAGTGTCTTTATTTTACATAAAATACATTTTATTGCCCCTACACTAAATAAAAACAAAAAACCTACGCATATTAGGTATCTACACGACCGTAATAACCTGAAGAATTAATCTAATGGGTTATTTAGCGTGAAACGTGAACGGGATAAAAAAGAAACAAGAAAAACTATGCCGAGAATCGCTTTTTCCTATATTCACGCCGTAAAAAAAAATTTTTTTACCACCAAACTGTGGGAAAAAAAAAATACTATTTCGCATAAAACAAGGCCTCATACAGCCACGTCAATGAAAAAATAAAAAAGTTATGGCTGCTGAAGCGCAGAGAGGCAAAAACAGAAAAATTGAGCTGGTCATTAACGTCTTTTCAGGCCCGGTCATTAAGGGGTTAAATGATCAAACTCTGTTGTTCTTACCTTTTTTATGGTGTCCAACATGGACCTTCCACCATTCCAAGGTTTGGTTGACTTTCTCATGCAGTTCAAGCTTGCCATACTGTGCCACTTTCTGTCTTCTAGTTTTCTATGGAAGGCATTAGCCAACAACAGTACACTATCATACAGATAAAGGTTGGATACCTGCAAATATAACAAAGTCAACATATGCTTCAATATAGGAGACACATTTTTTCAAGATCAAAGCAAAAACACATTATCAACCAGCTAGATCCAAGGTTAAAAAAAAAAAAAAAAGACAATATCATATATGTAAGTATTTCAGAAAATCATGGCCAGGTAGCTCCCTGAATTCAGCATGAAGCAATGCTTACTTTAACACGCAGACCATTGCTCCTACACGGTCCATGGATGTTGTACAAGTAAGAGGGAATGTTTTTGTTGCAGAGGCATGACATGAAATTCCTGGGTCCTAATGCAAAAACTGTAACATGGACCCCATCTACCATGTGTTATTTATAATACTGGTGTCTTCTTATGGGGCAGAGGGTCCTTTTGGTCCCCTCAGGCTCCATGGCCTGGGTGCAACAGCTACCTCTACATCCCCTATAGATACTCCCCTGCTTTGTTCCTTATTGTCACCCAGTCATGGATCAAGTTTATATTGTCAAAACTACTGTGTAATACTATTATAAAAACTCTCCAGGCTACGATGATACCATTTATGCTTAGTTTAGGGCTTAAGGCAGTGGGCATGACTCCGGGATCCAGAGTATTCCTTGAATCAATAGGTCACATCTTTGGCCATCTTCCTCAAAATCTATACAATGCATTACGCAGGGTATTTAATTTTGTTTGTAATGTTCCTTCAACCCGTTTGTGACATGCCACGTATATGTACATGGCAGCTGCGAAGGGTAAATATGGAGCGAACTCACAGGTATGTTACAGCCAACACCACACTGCAACCAGCGAAATCAGAGATAACTCTGATTTTGCCCATTTAACCACTTATATGCAACGATCAATAGCGACCAAAGCATCTAAGCCGTTGGAGGGGCAGTCCCTCTTTTTCTAAAAGCCCAAAGCCCCCTCCACGACTCATCACAAGGTGCCAATATTTTTAATGGCAGCCAGGGGGCCTAATGAAGGCCCTAGGTCTGCCATCTCTATGCTCCTATTAAGGAGCACAAATAATTTTTATTTACTAATTTTACCTCCATTTTTACTCACTCAAAATTCCATTCATTAGGTGGCTCTTTTATATGATCACAATTACTGTCTTTGAAAATAATTGTTTAGAAAAAGTGGAGTGATAAAGTTCTTCTATTCCCATAGTGACCTATACAGTCCTGTTGATTATATAGTGGCAAATGATAGCATGAGATTTATACACAGTCTATGGCTAAAATAATTTTATCTCATAAATAGCAATATATTGCATAAATTCAGGATAATATGGCTAATAAATTGAGTATGAAATTTTTGCGAGAATAAGAACATAGTTTACTGTTAATTGCCAGCAAAGATTCTTGTCTCAGAAATAATTTGCCTCCTATGCTGGGATATGACACCATGCTAGGTGATAGCTTTTTCCATTAAGCATAAGAGATTGCAAACACATATAGTTCCAATCAGTGTTCTAGGTTTATGATTTGCAACTAACACACATATATAGATAAAGATAGTTACAGGAAGCACTGAGGACTAGAGCTGGTACAGTCAATTTGTCACATTTTGCAGTCACATTTGCATCTTGGAGAATCAATGCAGAAGAGAATTTTCAGAGATTATCTCATCTGTACCGAATATCTATATACTTCTTTACTAATGCTGTGTTTGACAGGAACTCAGGATTGAGATTGACTTTAATTACTTAATTTTCCAAGTAAGAGGCTAACCCGTGCATTACAATGTCATCATTAGCAATTCTATACTCAGTTGTTCTATATCTATTCTAGCAATTTCATGGTAATCTTTGGAAATTCATTTTTATCCAGTTTAGAACCCAATGGACAGAATTTCAGTGACAAAGTTTTAGTTACTATCATCTCATATTTATTCGAAAACCTATATTGGGGAAATTACATAGGACTTCCCCATGTCAAGCTTCTAATCGGACAACTGTTAACTCAATATGTATCTAGTACCTCAAAGTCACCCTTTTTGAATTAGAGGGATTTGAATAAAAGAATGGGGAATTAGCAGGCAAATTAAAACCCCCATTGCTTCCCTGCATGCAACATCTCACCAGCACTCACCATTGCAAGGGGAATGTTACATGGCAACCATTCAGATCAATGGTTGCCCATGTATTACATGATCAGTTGAGTCTTCTAGAACAAATATCGCTCGTACAGAGAGGCTCGCCTTTTTGGCTCATAGAGGGGCGCCCCGAGCAGGGGACCACTTCTATGAAGTCCATATACCCTAATAGGGCATATGGACAAGGGTTGTTTTTTTAAAACAATCCCTTTAAAATCTTCTATCTATCTATCTATCTATCTATCTATCTATCTATCTATCTATCATCTATCTATCTATCATCTATCTATCTATCTATCTATCTATCTATCTATCTATCTATCTATCTATCTATCTATCATCTATCTATCTATCTATCTATCTATCTATCTATCTATCTATCTATCTATCTTCTATCTATCTATCTATCTATCTATCTATCTATCTATCTATCTATCTATCTATCTATCTATCTATCTATCATATCTATCACCTATAAATCAATCTATATATATCTATATATATCTATATCTATATATATATATATATTAAAAAAACATTTTTTTTCACAGATATAAAAAACGCATATGAAGTTTTGACATTATTTTTTTGTACCAAAATACTGCCTTACAATGCCAATAATATGTCCACACAATACATCCATTCAGTACCCCAAAAAATACTGCCATACACTGCCTATATAATACATTTATAAAGTTTCTAAATAATACTGCCAGATATGGTCTACTCTACCTGACTACGGGAACTGAATATAGAGTGGAATGTTTTTCTGTTCCACTCTCAGGTTGCTCCTGGGGGATCTGTCCTCTAGGAAACAAAGCCATGGACAATTTGCTACCCCTTAAAACATCCCTATTGCCAATAAGATGCTACCTATTAAATACCAAAGATAAGTTCTTCAGAACTGTACAATTATACTTAAGTGAACATAGAATGGAGGAGGGTGATAAACCTACTACTTAGAAACATCTATTTTATTTACATGGCAACAGGCTGCATCCATCCAAGCTGAATATATTCACATAAGCATAAACTCCCTTTTGACGCAAGAGAGAGAGAATTTTAAGAAATTCATCAAAACTAACTACACTATTTCTAATCTACACAGACTCTAGCCTACCTGCAACGCAACATCAAGTCAAGTAACATTGAATACAATATAATATATGAAATCAACTTCTGAAGTGTTGGTTACTACTGTAACAAATCATTGATATCAATACAACTTATTATAAAAATGTATTATAGAACAGATGTGTCCACCCTTACCTTTGCTTGAATTTGGTTGAGGACTCCAATTTTTTATGAAACCATTTCAATATAATATTTCAACATGCTAGCAAAACCTTTGACAGGCTGCAACTCACATCTCAAGCAATGGGTGGCCACACACAGACACATATAGACATAGACATCTCATGACAGAGTATTGCGAAACATGTTTTATTTTTATCATCGCTGGTAATCTCATGCCACACATCTCAGGCTATGTTGAGATATGAGGAAAGGTGAGGGAGGAAACATCTGTATACCCAAAATAGAGCTGAACAATAACGGTATTGCTCGCTATTCATACGTTGGACAGAGTACACCAAAATTATATTAGATTTTTTTTTACCACATATAAAAAAAAATATTTTTGCTGCAAAAAATATATAGAATTCTGAAAGTGTATATACAAAGTGTCATTCTGGTTATTCTATAAATGTTCTTCTAACCTTATATTTTATTGTAAGTGTATGTTTACTGAAATAATACCTATGAAATCCATCATGAAACCACTCATCTGTGCTGCTAAAAAGGACAATGTTCTTACTGGACACTTCAAAAATAAATCCACTAGCAGTATACTAAACCTTTCACAGTATTCCTCAGAGATGAACAAAGACGTTATTTGGAAAATTGTGGATCAGTCTCATTGTAAATTGTTATTACTGAACATATTGGATGAGCCGCAAAACTAACATTGTTTTTCCAGTCTACCTTAAATGACATGTTACACTAGGACTAGCCAGCTGTTAGCCCATGTTGTTCTGTTATTTTCTGCATCAGAGAGCTCTACTTAAAATGAAGTGATTGGAAGAAGATGTAGGAATTTGTAGCTAAAGAAGCCATCCCAAAATGGGAACTTGCGGTTTGCAAACATTATGCAATAAAGGCCAGTACAGTGAATGAATGCCATGATTAAGAGCACTTGCCGTGCTCGAAACGCGTAGGCCCATTACACCTACCAAATACTGCCTTGATGCCAAGCCTGTTACCGAATTTTAAACAAGTTTTTTGGATACCAATAAAATTGGGAATACGTTCCTTTTTAAACCACACCATTGCAGCGCTGGATCTAATCCTTCCTTTTGTACTATTGCCTACCGTGGACCGTTGCGGAGATCCGGGCGAAGCAGGACTGTCAGGCGGCGAGTTGGTGAGCTGGAGGTCTCCTCCCCCTTGTTTTACTTTCTGCCAGTACACAACGTTACAGGCACAGCGTAGGTCAGCACAATAAGCTTTTACGTTGACATCATACTAAGCAAACACATTTTTCCCCAAGGTTAGAGCAGTCTCAGCCCCCAAAATCTTACATTAAGTCCCACATTGTAAAGATCATCATAAACAATACCCATCAGCACCGGCATAAACCGTGAGTAATTATCAATCTATTCCTTTGTAAAAAAAATACATTATTCTCTCTACTAGATATTACAGGGCGTAGCAGAGGGATAATGCCTTAGGGTATGTTCACACGGCTTAGCAAAATACGACTGAAAATACGGAGCTGTTTTCAGGCGAAAACAGCTCCTGATTTTCAGACGTTTTTGTAACTACTCGCTTTTTCGCGGCGTATTTTACGGACGTTATTGGAGCTGTTTTTCAATGAAGTCAATGAAAAACGGCTCCAAAAACGTCCCATGAAGTGACGTGCACTTCTTTTTCACTGCCGTCTTTTTACGCGCCGTCTTTTGACAGCGACGCGCAAAATAACACCTCGTGGGAGCAGACCATCGTAAAACCCATTGAAAGCAATGGGCAGATGTTTGTAGGCGTAATGGAGTCGTTTTTTCAGGCGTAATTCGAGGCGTAAAACGCCCGAATTACGTCTGAAAACAGTGCGTGTGAACATACCCTTACAGAGAATGGGTTAGACAAGACCTCAATCCAAGGAGATGTTAAGACAGAAAGATGCAAATAGGGAAAAGCTTTAAGATCTCTCCATTGTGAAACCCAATGTATGTAACCGGAGCAAAAATATATTTTTCTAATTCTCCATAAAGATTTATTAAATAGTCAGAAAAACTCTAGCTCTGTTACTTAGCATTTACTCTACATAAATGAAACAAACAGCCAAAAATATTGATAAACATATTGCATTGAGAAAGATATGCAAGGCTTTTCACCATCAGACAACGGAAAGAAGATGCATGGCAAAATCCCCTGTTATCTGGGTACCTTGTCACCAACAGTGGATTGGAATTGCCTCTCCTAGGTAGAACAGACCCTCTTGAGCCTGCTTAATTCTTTATTTTCACCTTGGGTGGACTTTGATGGTTACGATCTAGCCTTCATCTGAAGCTGCTTTTAAATACCCGTACAGACTAAGGCCTTCTCAGTCCTTCTCTGTCCTGCACAGATACCCCCAACTTCTCTCTCTACCTACACCGTTTCATTCAGCATAGATAAAATGTGGATCAACACTCGATTGTTAATCCAAATAAACCTTTACTCTCTATATTTTTTCTTCAAATCTAATTTTTCAAACAGCCATTTTCAGACTACATTTTTTAAATGGACATGCACCAAAGTCTCTTCTGAAAAGTTATTTTCCCCCACCACCCATCAATTAATAATCAATACAACAGACGACCAGCTTTATTATTTAAAATACTCACGCATAATAGATGCCGTAATGTAATTTCCCAGAACTTTATCTTTATAACCCCAATGCATTTCTTCAGCTTTTCCTAGTCCATAATGATTAAATTCGGGAATAACTTCTCAAAGGACTCAGTTAACACCTCTAAGTATACAACTACTAAAAGGTGACATTGACAAGTTAAGAAAAAACATTTCTCAATTCTCTACAACCACCCTGAGTAAGCCAGCTCAGACCCTTAAATTGTCCCATACAGGATTTCTCCTTCCTGTCTTCCATCTCATCATCAACACCTTGGGAATAATTGCGTTCAGATAAAAGCTCCAAACCAAGAAGATGTCCAGGAAAAGTCACTCTAAAGGAATCCTGTATAACGCCACTTTTTTTTTTTAAATCTATTTTTATTAACGCTTTTAAAGCATGACAAAATGCTAGACAACATATGTGAAATAAGTTGAGGGAGCATATATTGTAGGTAAACAATATACAAACTAGGCTTTTAAGTCGTTTAGAGGACCAGGAAGAAGTCGGGAATCCGGCATTGGCACAGGGCTCATGATTTCAATTTTTTAACTGACCAATGCCTGAGATAGTGCTGCCTCTGAAGAAAAGCAATGCCACCGGCCACCTAAATAACTCTCCCTTTCACTCTGGGAGCCGAAACATAGCACAATTATACAAACAGCGTCCACAGCTAGGCTGTAGAGACTGCATAGCCATGCCAGTACTGACAGTTTCAGACTGGCATGAGAATAATTCAGTGTGCTTTAGTGCACAGAGAACTGACTGCACAACTTCACCTTGATGTACAGTAATCGGGCCACGATCTCCAGGTCAGGCTCCCACATTTTGACGGCTGATCTGTGTCCACAGCCTGCACTTACTGCACTACGGTGTTTCAGAAGATAGCATTATTTTACTTTCTACCGAACGCAGTGACACTCTTCGTTTGACAGTGACAGAACGCAGTTGCGATCCTTAGGTCAGTCTTAACTATATTGACCCTGTGATCAGACAATACATGAACTATCTAATACTGCAATGGGGAGGGGGGGGGGGCTCAGCACCTTCAAGGCTTGTCATATATTCAGCAACATTGTAAACAACCCTGCAGTACATGGTTTGCCAATGCAAATCGTAAAATCTGACTCTCACTCATCATACACTGTACAAGCTACCTCAATTCTAAACATTCCAATAAAGGGCATTGCACAACTATTATTTTTTGGTGCCGCATACAGTTATTCTAGTTTCAAGTTTTACCCATCACGTCGCTATTTCCCTATCTTCTCCTCCTTCCTGTTCCCTCCTTGTTTTGGCTACAATTAAAAAAAGGGCATATAGCCTGAGTAGGAGGAGTCCTTATTACGATCCACAGGTTATGGACCCGCTAGGCTTCTCTACCAGTTTGGCTTGGGGTCACCTCTAAGGGCGTTATCTAAGTACTCTCCCTGGTCTTCACCCTTTAACCCCCATACAGGGATCTAATCTTCGCTGCAGGGAGTCTACCAGGTCGCTACCTCTTGAGGTACAGTAGTCCCAGTGGAGTAGCTGCTGGCTTAGTGGTTCAGGCCCTGGCAGATGGTACCTTGATTAATGGAACCTTCAGGTTTGCCACCGGCAGTAAAAGGAAGACTGACAGTGGGCAGCTGGATGGGAGCGGATAGCAGATCCTTCTACACAGCTGGATAGCAGATAGCTGGACACAAGCGGGTAGCGGCTAGTTGGGAACAGGCAGGTAGTAGATACCTGGACACAGGCAGGTAGTGGATACAGGCTCATGACAGGAAGCAATAGTGAACTGGATACAGGCTTGTAGCAGATAACTGGATGCAAGTCAACAAGAAACATCAATAGCGAACTGGATACAGGCTGGTAGCGGATAACTGGCCACAGGCTGACAACGGACAGCAATAGCGAAGTGGGTACAGGCTGGTAGAAAATAACTGGATACAGGCCGACAACACATAGCAATAGCGGACTGGAATGAGATGCACACAGGAACGTTCACAGGATAGAACTAGTTTGTTGCTATGTTGCTCAGGCACCAGGTTGATAGTGGTAGTGCGTTAAATAGTCCTGGGGACAACCATGAGTGAATTTGAAATTTTGCGCACGCTGGCCCTTTAAGAGGTGGCCAGAGTGCGTGCAATAGGGACATTGCAGCCACAAGCAAAGGAAAACAGCAGACATTGGTGGCCTGGGAGAGAGGCAGTCTTCCAGAGGCGGTACGTGACCAGGCAGCAGGGACCGCCGTCAGGAATGGGACCCGCCGGCATTACAGTGCTCAACTAGTATAGAGCCTTATCAAAAGTATCTATCTACATAACACCTGAAAAGAAACAATAAGCACTAGAGGTTTTGTACTAATAGTGAGAAACTTCTCTCTGGCCCTACTGGGAGGGTATTGGAAGACAGCATAGAAGGGCATTAATGTTAATTGCTACAAATAGGTGTTAAAGGCTGCTGTTTCACACATCTGCTGGCACCTGTGAAACATAATGACTACAAATCTAGACTACACAGAAAGGCCCAATTTTTAGTCCATAGCATTTGAGTCCAGACAAGGACAGCGTCTCAGCAGAAATACTTTACTGGTGGGAAATGAGCGATGTACAGTGCGTGGGAAAGGTCACATGGGTTATGGAGAACCAACAGCCTAATTTGGCATGTAAAAGTTAACAGATTCCCATAGCTTGGCAAGTAGAGTCTTGAAATAGGAGCGAAGCTGTCAAATCTTCCCGGAGAGGTCAGGAAATAGGTAGACAGCAACTCCTTGGAACTCAATAGTTTCAGAAGATCTAGCAGCGGCCAATAGCTAATCATTGAGCTTTGTGGATTACAAATGATGTCTCTTGGTCTATTAGAGAACACTTTGCAGGGTTTAGAAATTTGGAAAACGTCCTCAATAATAGAAAAGCAAAATACAAATTAACAGTAAAATAAAAGTCTGTAAAGTAGCAAAGTCCCCAAGAAATTGTCTAAATTTTTTCTGTATAGCCTAAGGCAAACATGAGGCAGTTAAAGGGTTTAAGGTTATTACTCCTCAATTGGGATTCCAAGTTCTTTGCAGTTGAAGATAAAGATTGAAGGGTGCTGAAGATGGAGAGCACATACTTAAAGGTATTTCCTTCACACATCATACACTATTAGCCAATATTTCCATTTGATGGGAAATACCCTGCTGTTTGTAACTACTATGGACCAATTTTCCAGTATATTTAAACCTTAAACTTTTTGCCAAATTACTAGCACTCAGATTGCAATTTCTACTTCCATTCTCAATAATACCAGATGAGGTTGGATTTGTCCTATACAGAGAAGGTAACAATAACACATAAGGCTTTACAGTTAATACAATTAACAGAACACACACAGGTTAAGGCTATACTTATTAGCACAGATGCCGAGAAGGGCTTCAAAATAATGTACTGGCACTAAATTAAGGCTGCTTTTCTTAAGTATAAAATAGCATTTAAAATCCCTTTTCTCTATTTTTTTTTTTTATTACCAATAGCACCTATCAGGGCTCCTCTTTATCCTTACAGTGGAAACCCTTCTCCAATAATACTTGGTATCCTATATGAGCTAAATTGCTCAACTTTGTTACAAGAAATATCTAAAACTATAAAGCTTCTTCGTTGGCTGAAAAAATGTAATTCTTTTTATTATTATGCCAAAACTGATGTATTTATTTCAAACTCTCCCCATTCTCTTCTCCCACTCCTTCTTTGTTTTATTAAAGAGAACATTAACCAAATTCATATGGCACTCAAAACCCCAGAAGAGCCTACAAGATGCTCAACAAACCAGACAATAAAGGAGGTAGAGGATTTCCGGACTCATCGCTTTACTATAGAGCTGTACACATCAGTAGGGTGTTGAATTGGCTAAGACGACCATAACAAAAACTTTGGGGATACATTTAGAATGCTATATCACCAATTCCTCTATGTATCTTAATTATATCTAAATAAACTCCTACAGGTCTACCCACCGTTCCCCGCCTCCTTACACATCTAACATGGACAATTTTAAATGCTAATCAACCTCAACAACTACTTACATCTTTCCCATCGCCAGCTCTACCAGTTAGAGACGTTGAGCTTTTCCATAAAATTCATTGGAACCTATACATACATCAGCGACTTCACACGATCACCATTTATGAAATATCCTACTTGAAAGACACTTATCCTCTCTTTCCTAGAGATGTCACATCTATTGGATATAATTCAACTCAATTTTGTGACATAACAAAATTACAACATAACTGAAAACAATAACAACATAAAGATTATAACAGTTCCCCTACATGGGGTGAGTCTCCAGAACTTCAACCGAAGCCACACAAAGGTAAAATAATTAGTTTTTAAAAAAAGCATACAGATTTCTGACATGTAAGCACAGTATAGGCACACAAAATTGGAATGTGTCATTCGAAATGTGGAAACAATTTCAATGGGCCATTCAAAAAGTTGAAATTTTGCTTGGACCCTTACCCATCAATGAAATTGCTCACAAATGGATTAAAAAACAACTTGAAGTTTTAATGTTCTGTAAAAAACAACAACAACTAATAAATTAATTACAAAAACGTGCTTTTTGTCAAATGAAAAAACATATTTGCTTGAGCCAAAAGAACCCATCAGTCCTCAGAATGCAATGATATGTAATTATTTGTAATTTGCATGTAAATGAAGCTTGTTGTACAATACCTATTATTTCACAGCTGGATGACAAGAGAGAACCAGGGTAAAATTAACTTTACCTTTTTTCTTCATATTTGGTTATTATAAGAAAAATTGTGTTTGCCGAATTCTAACAAAAATCACTGACCCATTTGTTATTAGGTAAATAATAGTGATATATCATCAGACAAGTCATCACATTTTTCCTTTATTATGCCCACAAACACGGCCCTAGAAACTTTTCCAACACTTTTGAAAAAGATTTGGTTTACACTGAGAAAAATAAGGCAGAGATTGGCTATCAGCTCACTGAAGAATCAAGTTACATGCTGCCTATAGTAGACTAGAGAGAGGGTAATGGATGTAGAGAGCAGGAGCAGAGTGTGTGTGAGAGAGAGGCAGAGAGACACACAGAGACTCTGCTTCAGTTTCTAATAAGGGTTCTATCCCACCCCAGTGCTGGATTCATAGCCATACTACTCAGTACTGCTGGATAACGCACTCCATGCTGCTGCTGCTTCTGAGGCTGTGCTATAAGAGGTTGGGGAGCAGGATGTTCTATCCTCGCAATGTGTACGGTGTATGGGAGACATGAAAGCAGACTCCACCCACTAGGAAAACTGAGAATTAGAAATAGAGCCTGCAGAGGGGAAGACTACTAAAAAAAAAAATACAGTGTAAAAGTCATATAATGGCCAGAAATAGTGTTATTCCTCATACGCATGACAGCTTATTCTGAAAAGTCACCTGAAAGGTTTTGATACGCTTTAATAAAAATGTAAAGCTTTTTCTTTACTGAAGTGTTCCAACAATAAGAGTACACCTACAAATATAATTAGAAAGAAATAAATTACATTAAAAGTCACAGAGGAGTTTGAAACTAAGTGATGTGTTTTTTTTTATAGGTAATGAAACTCCAGGGTCAACCACTGCCCCATGGTTCATCATATAAAATTCTCTACCTGTGCAATATACACTCCTCAACATTGAAATTGCACCAAGAAGGAAAAGTTTTAGAATTGTGGAAATCACAGGATCGATTGACATGTTAATGATATGCAAATGATAAAAAAATGGAAAGAAAATATTCCAATCATCTTGATTTATTCAGTATAGAGTATGGGCGCTACACTTAAAAATACACACATTTACACACCTTGGCATGCTATCAATGAGGTTATTAATAGTTGTCTGAGGAATGTTTTGCCACGTTGAATGCACTTGGGCATGCAAATCATCAAGATTGGCTGCTGGCTGCTCACTGTTAGTGTCTCAGAAATGAAGACTAGAGGGGTCCGGCTATCATAAATTATGTCACACCACACCATAATCTAGGGAGTAGAACCAGTGTGACGTTCCCTTGTGAAGGGCCCTTCATGGCGAAGCCCACATGGTCTCCAGACCAATCTCCAGCTATCATTGCATCCGAGACCAAAGCAGGAGTCATCGCTCAAAAGGATAGACATCCATTCCAGCCTCTATGGCTGTCTTGCTATGCACCATGATAGCCATTGAAAACGGTGACGCGTGGTCAAAGGAACACCTGTAGCTGGACGTCTGGCTTATAGCCCAATGTCGTGCAATTACCTTTTGATTTTTTGGTTTGTGTAGACACTGGTTGCCGCCCTAGGCTTGGGATGTGACGTCCAATTTCACTTGAAGTACAAATGGATCACTTCGCGCCATTCTTCCAATCAGAGGATCCGTCAATGCAGAGGTACGCTTCCGCACACCTCTTGCTGTCATCCCTGTTCATTGTTGTTCTCCCAACCTCCAGGACATGCAACGTTGAACAGTGCTGAAATCTTGGCCTAGGCGCGTAGAGATCTCTGTTCAAGGATTCTGTCCCTCTCAGTTTGCGACAAGTGGCGATGACTGGCACGTTGACAAACAGGAGGAATCGCACAATCATCCCACCCCACTTGATCTGATTTTTGAGGTTTCATGTGGCCAAAAAACTTTGCTTTCAATCTGGATTTTATGCCACTCGCACATGCCACAGATTGCTTGAAAACTTGATCATTTGCAGATTTTAGCGACACCTGCTACTTCTTCGAATTGCATAACCTTACAGCTTGCCCTTCTTGGTGTTGCAATTTTTAATTTTGAGGAGTGTGTCTATATACATATATATATTATATAAAATATTGATAAACATATTGCATTGAGAAAGATATGCAAGATATGCAAGGCTTTTCACCATCAGACAACGGAAAGAAGATGCAGATATAGATAGATACGAGTGTGTGTGTGTGTGTGTGTGTGTGTGTGTGTATGTGTATATATATATATATATATATATATATATATATATATATATGCACACACATACAGTTTGCTGTCCTATATTTAAAAACCACGGCATAATGTTCTCTATGAACGCAGTAAGTGGTCAATTACTGTTGGTTAAGGCAGCACACAGTGTAAATAGAACCTCAGGTAATGGTAAAAACCTGCTGATTATGACCTAATGTACCGCTCGGAAGTAAGTTTCAGTGTACTCAAGGCTACTGTGTTTTTAATGATCAGAGATTGCTGCTGTTTTGTTTAGACAAATATGAATTGAGAAGACAACCAGCCGAACAGGCTTGAATCCCGGCACTCTATTATTCTAATCCTAACTGAGCCTAATTAGAGCCTTAGAAATATATTGCTTTTGCTGTGCTTTATGTATGCACAAAGCGTTTAGCAGGTAATTAGAGGAAAAAAACCCTCACTGGTAGGCAAGGTAATTTCTTATTTGTCTGTCACAGAAGGGATTTGCTTTATTTGTGCTCTTAACTCTTCAGAGTTTTTCCTGCAGTAAACGAACAGCATGTAATAAAGAGTGTGTAATTAGCAGCGACCTAGCTCAATGAAGTTAAGAACTCATGACAAGTATATCTTTCTTTGACCAATGTGCATATATTAAGGTTATTTATTTCTATAACGGTCCTCCATAGATGGTATAGTTTAAAATGGAGAAGTAATTTTTTTTTAACCTGAGAAGCAAATTCAAATAGAACAAGAGGTATTGAACTACTGTAAAGGAAAGTTCTACAATTGGACTACAATTTATAATGTTTAACAGTAAAAAGGTGCATAAGTCTAAAATCATTGTTAATAATATGATTCACCACTTTATGTCAAACGATTAACTCAGAATTCTGCTGGTTTACTTTAACCAGAAAGGAGTGCATTGGAGAAGTTTAGTAAGGCCAGGTTCACACAGGGCAGTTTGATACGGTTTTTGATGCTTCTTTTTACACCAAACCAAGTTGGACTTTTAACCACTTGCTGGCCTGCTCCGTAAATGGCTCTGGAAGCCAGCACTTAACACTCAGATCTATACATTTATGACACCGTGATCACAGAGGCACAGCAGTTGATGCAATCACCCGCGGGAGGCTCTGTGATTGACATCTGCACTCCATGGCAACAGCTGGGATCAGATATACCCTGATCCCAACTGTTAACCCTTTTGATGCCGTGATCAATGTCATGATTAATAGCCGTCAGCTCCAGCAATTGGAATCGCTGGATTTTATGGGTTTAAAGTACAGCCCTGGGCCCAACAAAAGCACTTAGGGCTGACCTGAGGTATGCCCTAACAGCAGCCTGTGCATTTTACATGCACAGACATTAATGCATTGGAATACAATTCCAATGCAGTTAAAAAAAAAAAAAAAGAAAAACAATTTAAATGTAAACGTCGCCTTGTGGGGAAAAAAAAAATGCAAATAAAGTTTCATAAAATAATTTGTAAAAAAAAAAAGTGCATGAAAAATAAAGAATTAACATGATTATTATTATTATGATTTTATTAGGCTTATGGAGTATTTTTTGTCAGATACTGTAAAATTCGAACGCTCTATTATGGAGGTATTCTTTTCTAGAATTATTGCTTTTAGCAAACATGTTCTGACATATGGCACCACACAGAGCTCCATAAAGCAGCACAAAGAGTCTCTTATGCTCCTTATTATGGAACTGCAGCGGACTGCATGAGGTCTTAAAGTTATGCTGTTCGGACCCATGTCTGACAGCATAATGAAACATTTTTATAGCAGCTATGTAAAGTATATGTAATAAAGAAGATTTATATTATTTATTAAAATTTATACAACAGGGCAAAGGTTAGTTCTACAATATTACCCAAATTTTAGATATAACCTACCTGTAAATTATATGTATTTATTACTTAATATGAAAAATAAAAAATAACATCTGATGAATTGACAAAACAGAACATTCCGGTACACTAAGTAGTAGTGGTGGTGTTGTCGTGACTATAGACCCAAATACAGTACATGTTATTTGAACATGAACCTAGATTTTCTTTTTAATTTAGACCACAATATATCTAGAAATGACAATGACTGTAAATAACGTGAACACTTTGGCTCTGTGCCGGAGCTATATATTTAGTGCCAGGATTACCAAGTAGTTAAGCTGCAGTGATTAATCATAGTTGTGACCCAACCCTTTCCACATGTCCATCAAAGAGAGGCATTCCCAATTCAGAAACCTCTATTACCGAGACCAAAGAGAAACTGCAAAGAGCATCTCCTGCTTCGGAGAACCCAGCCCGCCATGTATTACATAGTCACCCATTCATTTTAATGGGCCTCCATTTAATACAAAATTTCCCTGTTATGCAAGGAAAATGTGTGGCTGCCCATAGCTTACCCCAATGATAACAGCTGATGGCCAGGGTTTCCGATACATGACCATCACAAATCAGTTCATCACCATTGTATTGCATTTAGATCAATAAATATAATATTTTAGGCTGTGTTCACATCAGTGTTTCTCTTCCGTTGAGGAGCGCCGTTTGAGGTTTCCGTTGGGTTAACCCTTCAAAAGCTAAGTTTTCAGTAAGCCTTTCCATTAAGGGTTTAACCCGATGGAACCCCTCAATGGAAGGACAACACTGATGTGAACACAGCCTTAGAATGGGCCCAGCAATTTCTCCAGGGAAAAGGTTTTCCTTCTCTAAAATTTAAAAAGCAACAGAATTTTAATTTGCTGATATGAGAACATTAAGGTATAGATTCCCTGCAATTGCTTGCACCAGACAGGACAAATTTAACATAAGGCAAAGTGGTTTCCAAAAATGGAAAAATTATTTTTAGGTTGACAGCCATAATGAAGACAGTTATGCAAAGCCTTTATAAAATATGTCAAAATGTAATTCAAGCCTTACATTGCTGAGGGCTCTGAATATTGATAGACTGAGCTCTGCATATCTTTAATCTAACAAGAGTCCATGTGTACTGCAGTCCACGGGAAGAAAATTATTTCATTATGATAAACGTGTCACGAGTACAACGCTAGACTGCACCACACTTTAATAAGAAATAAGAATGTAAGAAATCAAAAAATAATGATATCTACTGGGAAAATATAGTGGAGATCAATATTATCTGCCAGGCGACTCTTGTGAAATATTCAGTCTGTTGTGTAATTAGCAGGAGAAGGGATGGCATGGAATATTTTGCTGCGCTAGTTCTGTGTGCCACATAATTGACATAATTGCTCTCTTTTACTGTGATACGTGTATTATTGGTTTATATTTCAAACGGCAAAGGAAATAGCAGTTTTTTTTAAAACTAATTTTCAAGTAGCCAATTACAGGAACTTCAGATTATGATATATACACCGTATTTTGTTGCATAGTTTATATTATTAATAGTTTTACTAATTAAGTACATACACTACTGTACATTCAGGAGAACCCTTGAGATTTGGGGGAAACTGAATAGCAGATGTGCTTTCTGGAATGCAGCAATATTGTTGTACAACGCAGAAATATCCCTAAACTCAGAGATACAGGCGTTTCCAACTCCTATCCAGATATGAATCCAATAATGAGAATATGATCTATGAGAACCATCAATGATTAATTAAGCTAATCTTTAACCCTTAATAACAGCCAAGTTATGAATGATTATTAGGCTACATATACTTGTCAGGTGTGTGCACGGAGTTTGTAATCCATAGTAAGAGCTGAAGGCACTCTCTGTGCTGTGTCTATACATAACTATATTACACAATGCTTCAATGACCAAATACCTCTGTATTACAGTGTCCGGTGGAGCATGTCACAATTTATTTTTTATTTCCAAAATGTTGTTCGTAGAATCCGACAGAAAAATTATGAAATTGGAGGCATACAGAGGTACAGTATAGCCCCATAGACTTCTATGGGTGAAGTATTATGGCTCTGCTTTAGGCCCCCTGCACACCGCTGTAGCTGTGTGTACGGTCCGTGATTACGGCAGTAATTGCGGTTCTGCAATTGCTAATAGAATACGGCAGCAAAACTGTGGTCGTGTGCATGGCGCCTTACTTGGAGGTTTACTGAACCGTAATACGCCTGTGTGCATGATCCTTTAATATCAGCCTTTTTTTTTATAATGGAAGTCAGTAGCAGACATATGTATGGGTATACTTTTGTATAAGTATTTACAGATTTTGGATTCATAAGAAGAAACAAAAAGGAGAAAAACTTTTGTAATTTGGTGTGCCACTCCTACAATCCTAATGGCTCATGAACATAAGTGCATCATGGCTCCATGCAACCCCCTCAGTTATACGGCATTATTATTGTCATCATACTAACCTGTAGCATTTGCAGATAGCCTTCTTGTGGGTCACAAGGAAGTGAAGCGACACGATGGCTGTTACTTATGCATCTGACATTATTGTCTTTCGTAGAAGGAAAGATTTGTCGTATAACGGTTATTCTTCCAAGAGCGCTGTGCACAAGCTCCACTATTTCAGCATCATTGATTTCCTAGGCCAAAGCAAGAAAACACAGTTGGTATTAAGTGGCTGTTTATTCACATTCTGTAAGAATTTATATGTCTATGTCTGTGTAGCTTAGGCACTTGGTTGGTTTGTGTGAACTTTGGCACTTGAGAAAATCTCCCAAAAAACCTGTGCACTTAATGTGATAAATAATAAGTTATAGGGTGACATAGGAAAAGAAAGTTGTTGTTATAGCTATTTAATCCGTTTTTTAACCCATTGCTTTAAGACCGTTAGTATCTTTATAATATATTTAGCACTGTTTTCAATACAAAAGAAAGCTATTGGTGAATTGTAAGCCAGCACGATCGATAAGTCTTATGAAATACAGTAACAAGAGATTGGCAGCATCCAAAAAAGTGTTAAAAAAAAGGTTATTTTAGTCACCATGCAACTTTTTGCCATTCTGTATTTATAAAGGTCATGATACCGAGCCACAATTAGCCATTTGGCAAGTTATCACATACCATTATATCAGATGGAAAAAGAAGGATACTTAAAATCTAAAGAGCATTTTTTCAGACATTAATTTTAGCTTCATTGGTTACACATTGGTTATAAATTAGAAAGAGCTAAACATATGGAATGAAAAACACTACAAAACACTGAAAAAATATACATTATGGTGTTTAATGAAACATTCTGTAAATAAACATGGCTCATGCTTTTTGAAAGTGTCTTTCATTCATTGATATCAATATGTTATTACTGTTTATTAAAGTTCTCAGGGAGTTCTGGTTCTACTTGTGGAGATCCAGCTGGTTAGGAAGTTTTACAGGAAATGCTTCCTGGGTAAAAGTATGCAAATGAAAAAAACTGTGTCTAGTGCCACCTATAGGCAACTACCATGTAAGTCAATGTCCGACCCATTAAAAAGCCTTGAAACATGACTAGGAATATCAATTAAACTAGACAGACACCCATCTATATACAGCTGTTCCAGAGTTTATAAAGTTAAAATGTATCTTTTAGCAACTGCTTTGTTTAGATATTGTAAAACATAGATCCATGTTATAACATAGTTAAATAGGGTTTCTGCTTATTTAAGTTTTAGAAAAAACAAAAACCTTTAAGCATACAAATACAGGTTTTTGGACCCTAGGCAAGAATATATGGATAATCTTGTATTTTATTCATCCACGGTCAGAGTCCTAAATGGTCACTAACTTTTCAACAAACTTTGCATAAATCAATAGTATAATTGAATATAAGAAACTTTGTGATATATCTTATTAGGGGGAAAAAATGCCTCTTTCTCTACTTATCAGGCTCCTTTCTCCCGCCCCCTCTTAACTGTTCATTCACTTTCAATTTATTGCTTTTCCTTATCCTCAAGACAAGATGGAATATCAGCTTACTGAGGGATCAGGTTACAGCTGCCCATAGAAGTCTATGGAGAGGGGGAGGAGGGAGCAGGAGCAAAATGGGAGAGAGACAGAGGAGAGAGATACATACACACACACACACACACACACACACACAAACTGCAGCAGCTTAAAGTAGGTGTTCTATCTCACCGCAGTGCTGGATTCAAAGCTACACTGCTCATTACTGCTGTGTAATCTTCATGCTGCTGCAGTTTCTATATATGTGATAGATAGAGATTGTGGAGCAGGATCTTCTCTACTTTGTGTGTGCAGTGTGTAGAAGACATGATAGTGGTTAGTCTTCATCCACTAGCTCAGGGAGAACAGAGAATTAAAGGGGTTTTATGAGTTATTTAAAAAAAAATTGGCCAATGTAGGAAGGATGCAAAAAAAAAAAAAAAAGGCATTATTCCCTTACAGATCCCCGTTGTTCAAGTGTTGCCGCTCCATTCCTCCCCACCGCTGTTTATTGACATAGCTGCAGTGATGTTGTGTCTGTATAGTCACATGATCGCTGCAGCCAAGCTCTGGCCTGAGCGATTCTGTGCCGTATACCCACTGAGACCAGTGATTGGCTGCAATGATCATGTGGGTAAGCACATCATCGCTGCGGCTATGTCAATACACAGCAGTGGGGAGGAACTGAGCCGGCGGTGCTGGAACGACAGGGATCTGTGAGGTAAGTAATGGCTCTTTTTTTTCTCCTTTATTGGCCAATTTTTTTTTAATAACTCAGAAAACACCTTTAAAGATCGAGCCTAAAGATGGGAAAACTGCTAATAAATTCTGGATACAAGTCATATAATGGACAGAAATAGTGTTATTTCTCATGTACACATATATGACAGTTTATTTTTAAAGTCATCTAAAAGGTTAGGTATGCTTTAACCCTGTCACAGCTCATCGCCACTTTCCGTGTCAAACAGTGTTTTGTTTTTTTTGTAAGTAAATTAAACAATTGAATACCATGCCCCCTTTTATTAAACACTTTGCATGAGTCACAAAAAGAGTGCTTGCCATCATAAATATGGCGTACAGCCTGAACACAATTCTTTTCAAATGAAGAACTGGCATTATTGTCTTGATAAATATGCCACAATTAATAACTTTTACATGTCACACTAGATTTTCCCTGCATTGGTTATTAGCTGGCCACAGCTTGCCCTGGCAAAGTCAGCTATTTGCCAGGGGAGCTGGACCAGCAGTGATCTGGGTGAAACAATCCCTTTAATTGTAATCAAAGAAAAGGTAAATACATAATTTAAAAAACTGCAAAATATTAAGTCTGTACCAAGCTGTTGTTTCAACTTTTCACATAATAAACTGGAGCCAGTGACCTAGCACAGCATGAACTAATCTTTGACTCAAACCATGAAGCTTACATCCACAAGTCTGTGTTCTGTTTATCTGATTCTCAAGTGGCCTCTTTTCACACATATCAAGCTTTCATCTTTATGACTTTGTAGTAGCAATTGTCAGTTCTGTACTAACTAAGAAATTGTCTTTTAGCACAATAGAAAGAAAAAGAACGCAACATTTTACTTGGGCATTAATTAATAACATTAGTTCTAAAATAAGAGGTCTATAAATTATTTAAATGTTGTTAACTAGTTAGTGCCAAATATAACAATGAACTAGCCATGAATAAGAGCACAGATCGTGTTCGAAACGCGTAGGCTCCCTCAATTTGCCATCTTGACCGCCTTGCATTGCGTTCCTTCTCCTCTGTTCGTTATTTTATTGTTCACGTCTAATAAAGTGGAAACCGAGTTTCCTTTTATCACTACACCTCGCTGGATCGTACCTTTCTTTCTCTCGTGTTGTCTGCCGTGTGCCGTCACAGAGATCCGGGTGAGATCTGAACGCAGAGCTGGTGAGCAGGAGGTTTCCTTCTACTCCTTCTTTTCCTCAAACAACTTTTGTACCAAATCTCTACCCTTATAAGATTTCTAAATTGTAGGTACACATTGCTGTTCTAAACCACCATCATTAACCCATCATCCATTTGAAACCATATAATAAACAATATAAATTATATTATTAACCACTAAACCACCTAGACATCCAAGGATATTAGATATTAACTAGACCAGCAAGGATAATGGATATCAATATCAATACTTTCATCATTCCAGATCACCAGAGATATGATTATCCACTAAGATACTTTATATATTCCACCTCTTGCCAGGTGCCATTATAAGGAAATATGTATGTATATATAAACAGTTATGGTTTTACGTATCAGGACATAATAAAATAAAATCTGGTCCTTAGAAGTCTTAAAATTAGGTCAATACAACCTCAGATGAACAACAACACACGACAAATTACACGTATAATTATTTAATTAATAAAAGCTAGGCCAAAATGGAAAAACCCATGTGTGAAAAACTAAGTACACCCCATGAATCAATTGCTTGTAGAACCACCTTTAGCAGCAATAACTTCAAGTAATTGTTTTCTGTATGACTTTATCAGTCTCTTATATCATTCTGGAGGAATTTTGTCCCTCTCTTCTTTACATCGTTGCTTCAGTTCATTAAGGTTTGTGGCCATTTGTTTATACACAGCTTTCTTAAGGTCCCACCACAGGATCTCAATTGGGTTGAGCTCTGGACTCTGACTGGGTTATTGCAACACCTTGATTCTTTTCTTTTTCAGCCATTCTGTTGTAGATTTGCTGGTGTGCTTGGAAAGATTGTCCTGTTTCATGAACCACTTTCGGTCAAGCTTTAGCAGTTGGATAGAAGGCCTCACATCTGACTCTAGAATACTTTTTTAATATGAAGGAGTTCATGGTCGACTCAATAACTGCAAGGTGCTCAGGTACTGTGGCTGCAAAACAAGCCCCAAATCATCACCCCTCCATCACCGGGCTTGACACTTGGTATGAAGTGTTTGTGCGGATATGCTGTGTGTGGTTTTCTCTAATCGGGCCGCTGAGCATTATGGCCAAACTTCTCCACTTTGGTCTTGTCTGTCCAAAAGACATTGTTCCAAAAGTCTTGGGGTTTGTTCTGATGCAACTTTGCAAACGTATCTGTGCTCCCATGTTCTTTTTAGAAAGAAGAGGCTTTCTTCTGGCAACCTTACTAAACAAGCCATACTTGTTCAGTCTTTTTCAAATTGTACTGTCATAAACTTGAGCATTTAACATGCTGAGGACTTTAGAGTCAGACATGTAGCTCTGGTTTTTTTGCAAGTTCTCTAAGCATAGCCTGTTCTGACCTTGGGGTGAATTTTCTGGGACGTCCACTCCTGGGAATATTGTCAACTGTCTTGAATGTTTTCCACTTGTGAATAAACTTTCTCACTGTAGAATGATGGACTTCAAATTGATGGAAATGGCCAATTAACCCTTCCCAGATTGATGGGCAGCAACAATTGCTTCTCTAAGATCATTGCTGATGTGTCTCCTCCTTAGGATTGTGTTAACACATGCCTAAATGATCCAGACCAGCAAACTGACAAAACTTCTGTTTTTATACAGGACTGTCACATAGCAAATGTGGTGCGAATATTTAAAGAGGGTTCACAAAGTGAGCCTGGAAACTATAGGTTTGTACGTTTAACCTCTCATGGGTTTATAAGGGATCAGTCCTGTCAAAGTAATTTGGTCAGCTTCTATGAGGAGGTAAGTTCTAGACTGGACCGGGGTGAGTCATTGGATGTCATATATCTTGATCTGGATAATTTGAAGGCTTGGGCAGAGAAGTGAGATATAGGCAGAGAAAAATAAATGTCACCATTACATACTAAATGAAAAAACACTGGGTAACACTGACATGGAAAAGGACTTAGGAATTGAAGTTGATGTAAACTTAACTGTACCATCCAGTGCCAGACAGCTGCTGCCAAGGAAAATAAGATCATAGGGTGCATCAAAAGTGGCATAGATTCACAAAACGAGAGCATAGTTCTACCACTTTGTAAACCAGTACACTAGAAAGACATTGTAGAGCTTGAGCGCGTTGAAAGGCGTGTAAAGAAGTAATAAATGGAATGGGTGGACTACAGAAGGATTATTAAAATTAGGGTTATGTCGTTTTGAAAAAGACAGCAGAGGAATGACCTAATAACTATGTATAAATATATCAAAAGTCAACACTGAGATCTATCTCATGATCTATTTATACAGAGGACTGTAACTATAACAAGAAGGTTTTTACACAAACATAGAATGGGGATTCTTTACTGTGAGAGCAGTGGGACTATGAAACTCTCTGTCAAAGGAAGTTGTCATGGTAAATTCACTGAAAGAGTTTAAAAGGGGCCCGGATGTCATTCTTGAGTGTAATAATAATAATGCAAGCTTTATTTACTATATTACTGTAGAAGGGTCGTTAATCCATGATTGCCATATTTGGGTCAGGTAGAAATTATTTTTCCTAAGATTATAAATATTGGCTTTTGCCTCATGGGGGTTTTTACCTCCCTCTGGATCAACATTGCAAAATAATAAACTGAACTGGATGGACCTGTCTTTTTTCAGCCTTACAAACTATGTTACTATGGGTGAAAGTATAGTACCAATATGGTAAAAAATAAAACATATTGCAAATTGAGAAATTCAAACAAAAGCCCCAATACATACATGAACTACATTAAAGTGAACGGGTTCTCCGTGAAGTTACTGTATCACCAGGCACAAAATAAAGTTAAAAAAACAAACATGCAGCTCTGCTTAATGTATCATATTATACAAAAAGATTCACCAAAAACACCTTATAAATTTAAGATGAGAAATAGTAATGATTTATGTGGTATGTATGATCTTAAAGGGATAACTCATAAAAACTATATTTTGTCAAAACTTGGCTATGCAATTTTCTTTGCCCTTTTCTGGACTAAATACAAAGGACAAATTGGTCATAATATATGACATCTGACCTAAAGTGACTACTAACAGAAAAAGCGAATCATAGCCAGGAAAAGTGTGTGCAGATAGAGAGAAAGGTCTGCACATTTAAGAGCAGGCAATAGACTTGCAAATGAGCGAATATTACGTATTTTAAGCCAAATTAATCAAAGTAGAACATGATTAAAGGAGGGCTGAGAACAGTAACACTGAGAAAGTATCTTTATTAGGAAATGAAAGAAGTGGTGTGATACTATTAATGAGAAGGTGAATGTGCTGAATAGAGTCTCTGCTATTTGATATGTTCATGTTAGATTTAAAAAAAAGAGGTAATAGAACATAAAAAAGTTAAAATAGAAAACAAAATAATGTCATACAAATATAGCAAAACCACTCCAAAAGACTACCTCTTTAACCCCTTCCCGACATTTGTTGTATGGATATGTCATGGAAAGCTAGTGCTTCCCGCATTTTGCCGTATCCATACGCCAAATGCTTGGCACCGGCTCAGAAGCTGAGCCGGTGCCATCATCCCCGGATGTTAGTGGTATCTTACAGCCGACATTTGGCTGTAAAGGCGGGGACAGAAATTAGCGTCGATCCCCGCCATCTACCCCTTAAATGCAGCGCTCAAACGCGATCGCTGCATTTAAGGTGTTTACAGCTCATCGGAATCCCAGCAATGAACCCCAGCACCGAGTTTCCAGTGGCTGCAATGGCAACTGGAGGCCTAATACTGGCCTCCCGGTCTGCCTAGCATAGAAGCCGGGCAGGACCCGCCCGGCGGCAGAGTTTAATTGGCTTCCGCAGCCGCCGGCAAGACGACGCCGGCTCAGGATCTAATCCAGCGTCATCAGCGTATGTTACAGCGTATGTTACAGCTGACATCCACCTGTAATGGCAGGAAGCAGAGATAGCTCTGATCCCTGCCATTAACCCCTTCAATGCAGCGATCGAAAGCGATCGCTGCATCTCAGAGGTTGCTAGCAGATCGCCAGCCCTGACAGGCAATCAGGACTGGCGACTACTGCTTTGGCAACAGGAAACACAATGGCCTCCTTCTCTGCCATTATGTAAGCCGATTAGGCCCCGCCGGGAGGCGAAGCCTAATTGGCTTGCTGTCAGTGAATAACTGACAGATATAATACACTGCACTACGTAGGTAGCACAATGTATTAAAAATAAATAAATCTGACATTTGGACCTTCAAGTCCCCTATTGGGACTTGAAAACAAGTGAAAAAAAAAGTGTAAAAAAAAAAAATGAAAACAATAAAAGTTTGAAGACATAATAAAAGTTTGAAGTAATAAAATAAAACACAATCGCCCTGTTCCCTTATCAAGCCCTTTATTATTGAAAAAAATAATAATAAACCATAGGTATTTGGTATCGCCGCGACCATAACAACCTGAGGTATAAAAATATTATATTATTTATTGCATGCGGTGAACAGCGTAAAAAAAAAAAGTGTACAAAAACTATACCAGAGTTTGTTTTTTGGTCACTTTGCCCTACAAATATTGGAATAAAAGAAGTGATCAAAAAGTCGCACATATCCAAAAATGGTACCTATAAAAACTATAGCTCGTCTCACAAAAAACAAGCCCTCATACAGCTCCGTCAACAAAAAAGTTAAAAAGTTATGGTTCTCACAACTTGGCGACAGAAAAAATACATTCTTTTTACAAAAGTAATTTTATTGTGCAAAACATTGTAAAACATAAAAAAGTGCTATAAATTAGGTATCACCGGAATCGTACTGACCCGCAGAATAAAGATAACATGTAGTTTATAACGCATGGTGAACGCTGTATAAAAAAACCTAAAAAAACTAAGCCAGTGGAGGTTTTTTGTTTACCTGGCCTATAGGATAAAAGGTGATCAAAAAGTCTCATGTACCCCAAAATGGTACCAATAATAACTACAGCTCGTCCTGCAAAAAAAACCGCCCTCATACCACTACGTCTATGAAAAAATAAAATTAGTTATGGCTCCAATAAGTCAGGAAATAAAAAATATGCAGTTGTGCCGGCCCAAGGGGAACATTTCTTCTGTTTCAAGAGGCGATTTATCAAGGACCTAAAATTAGGGAACCAGGAAGGGGAGGGCCCAAACATATCTGCTGGAAGCTAGGGCGCCTGTATTATACCAGGCTGCAAAGGTGCGGAGTGTGGTCCAAAAGGGGAGTAAGGAAGAATATTTATCAGTGCGACACTGGCCTGTGCAGAAAGGATTGCTTCACAGCGTAACACACATCTATGGATCATTTTATTGGTTTTTTTACCCAATTATTATACCACCTGACTATGCCCCTGATAAACTCTGCCCAGTTTACATGTACCCCCACATTATAAACGGAAATACCAGCTATATCCAAACAAAACTACTACCAAACAAAATGCGGTCTCCGAAAGCCAAATGGTGCTCCCTCCCCTCTGAACCCTACAGTGTGCCCAGACAGCAGTTTCCTTCCACTTATATGGCATCACCATACCTGGGAGAACCCTTTTAATAATTTTTGGGGTGTGTGTCTCCGGTGGCACAAACTGGCCACGACATACTTGCCACTGAAATGTCACATCTAGGGAAAAATATAATTTTTTCATTTGCACTATCCGCAGCGCATTCACTATGGAAAAGACCTGTGGGGTGAAAATGCTTACTACACCCCTTTAATAAATGCCTTGAGGGGTGTAGTTCCAAAATGGGGTCACTTTCTTTTTTTTACTTCACATCAGAGCCTCTGCAATTGTGAACCCATAATTTGTAAATCGCCAAATTAGGCCTCAATTTTACATGGTGCTCTCTCTCCTGAGCTTGGTCAAATGTCCAGATAAAAGATTAGGGTCACATGTAGGGTGTTTCTAAAACCGGGAAACACAGCATAATATTAGAGAGCTGTCTTGTTATGGTGGCACAAGCTGGGCACCACATACTGGCATATCTATGGAAAAAAATTCTATTTTCACTCTGCAACATCGAGTGCACACTAATTTCTACAAAACACCTGCAGGGTTAACATGCCCACTACACCCCTAGGTGAATGCATTGAGGGGTGTAGTTTCCAAAATGTGGTCACTTCTGGGGGTTTCCAATGTTTTAGTCCCACAGGTGCCCAGAAACAAATCCAGCAAAATCTGCACTCCAAATGTCTTATTGAAGAAAAGGGATTGTTTTTATTTTCACTGCCCAATTCTAATAAATTCTATGAAACTCCAGTGGGGTCAAAATGCTCACTACGCCCCTAGATGAATCCCTCAAGGGATGTAGTTTCCTATATGGGGTCACTTGTGGTTTTGGTCCCCTCAGGGGCTTTGCAAATGTGACATCGCCTCCGCAAACCATTCCTGCTAAATGTGATCTCCAAAAGCCAAATAGCGCTCTTTCCCTTCTAAGCACTGCCGTGTGTCCAAACAGCCGTTTATTACCACATGTGGGGTTTTGTTTTACTCGGGAGAAATTGCTTTACAAGTTTTATGGTGTTTTTTCTCCTTCAGTCCTTGTGAATATCGGAAAAAATGAGCTAAGCCTACATTTTCTTTGAAAAAATGTAGATTTTAATTTTCACGGCCTACCTCCAATAATTTCTGTAAAAAAACCTGTGCAGTCAAAATGCTCACTATACCCCTAGATAATTTCCTTGAGGTGTGTAGTTTCCCAAATGGGGTCACTTTTGGGGGATTTCCACTGTTTTGGCAACACAAGACATGGTGCCGAAAAAAATATTCTAATAAAAATAAGGCCCCAAAATCCACTAGGTGCTCCTTTGCTTCTGAGACCGGTGCTTCAGTCCAGTAGCACACTAGAGCCACATGTGGGATATTTCCTAAAACGTCAGTAAATATTGAGTTGTATTTCTCTGGTAAAACTTTGTGTTATAAAAAAAATTTGGATTCAATATTAATTTCTGCAAAAAAATATGAAATTTGTAAATTTCACATCTACTTTGCTTTAATTCCTGTGAAACGTCTAAAGGGTGACGACATTTTCTAAATTCTGTTTTGAATACTTTGAGGGGTGAAGTTTTTAAAATGGTGTGACTTTTTGGGGGTTTCTAATATATAACAACCTCAGAGCCACTTCATAACTGGACTGGCCCCTGTAAAAATAGTTTGACGTTTTCTTGAAAATGTGAAAAATTGCTGCTAAAGTTCAAAGCCTTGTAAAGTCCTAGAAAAATAAAAGGATGTTCAAAAAATGATGCCAATCTAAAGTAGACATATGGGGGATGTTAATTAGCAACAATTTTGTGTGGTATAACTGCCTGTCTTACAAGCAGATACATTTAAATTGAGAAAAATGCAAATTTTTTAAATTTTTCGCAAATTTTGGGTGTTTTTCACAATTAAATACTGAACATATCGAGCAAATTTTGCCAGTAACATAAAGTCCAATTTGTCACGAGAAAACAATCTCAGAATCGCTTGGATAGGTAAAAGCATTGCGGAGTTATTACCACATAAAGTGACACGTTAGATTTGAAAAATGAGGCTCTGTCAGGAAGGTCAAAAGTCGCCAAAGCAGAAAGGGGTTTAGAAGACCACTCTTGACCCAGACAATATTTTTCTGTGAAAGATTTTTTAAGGTTTATATAAGGTGTATATAGTTTTGTGAATATAGTACAATGACATCTCAGTCATTAGGTATTAACCCAAAAGATTGTTTTATGGGATCATCTAATACATTGTCTACACCAGTATGTTTAATGTTTAACTTCCATTGATGGAAATGTGTTGTATATATATTTCTATAATTTATTCTGCTGGCCGTCAGAGAGCATTGCACAGCATCTAATTACTTTTACATGTCCAGAATAACAAACAAATTCTTATCTACGTGAGATGAGCAAAATATGAAATTTGTGTTCACCTACATTTTGTCAAATCCAGCTGACCGATTAATCCGTGCAACACAAAAAATACAACTAGTTTTTGGTGATTTTTCCCAATTTATTCATCTAGAACCTCTACAAGGTTTTAATAAACTCTAATACAATGTCAATCAGGTTGGGGCCTAGGAACATCTTAAGGGCACGTTCAGATGTAGCAGAGTTTTTACGCTGCAAATGTTGGTGCAGATTTGGGGCAATTACGCCATGAATCTGCACCAACATTTGTATATTTGACAGGTAATTCAGACGTTGCAGATGTCACAGTGGACTTGCCACAGATTTCAGTTTTTGCATTGCAAAGGCTGAAATACGCAGTGAAATTCCGCTTCTTCTCCGCAACAGACAGTGCATGCTACAGAGGGAAATTTCCACACCACAGCCTATGGTCCGCAGCAGAGTTTTCTGCAACATCTGTACTAACTTGCCTAAAAATGTATTGAAACAAATGTAAAAAACGGCCTCTGGAGAATTCCACTGCGGACTCCCCGGAGCGGAATTCCACAGCAATTCCGCCACGTCTGAACCTGCCCTAAGAAGTTGATGTGCAGAAGAAAGAACCTGGTTAAGGCCATGTTCATACAGAGTTTTTTGGCACTGATTTTGATGCGGAACCCACATCAGAATCAGAACCAAAAATCGGCCAAAATCGGCCCCAATTAATTACAACTTAAGGCTGAGGCGTTTGTTTTTTTCAGCCGTTTGTGGGGGGAAAAAAGCGGCATGTCCTTTCTTGTCGTGGTTTCCTCTTCTGACCCCCCCATTGATTTCAATGGGAGGCATAAAAAACCTGCGCCACTCATTTCCAAGTGTTTTTCGGCTGCGGTCCTTGCATTAGATTCAATGGCTGTGAAAAACGCAGTGAAAACCGTGGCAAAATGCACGGCCAGGTCAAAATCTGCCTCAAAATTCCTGAAGGAATTCGGAGACAAATTTTTTCTGCCTGCAAAAAAACTCCATGTGAACAGAGCCTAAGGGCATGACCACACATGGCGGAATTCCTCCGCAACTGTCCGCATCAATGCCGCACCTAATCCGGGTTGCGGATTACGGCTGCGGATCTGCACAAAATGTGCAGAAAATTGATGCGGACTAGCTGCTGCGGACTGCGGGAAAAGTGCTTCCCTTCTCCCTATCAGTGCAGGATAGAGAGAAGGGACAGCACTTTCCCTAGTGAAAGTAAAAGAAATTCATACTTACCGCCCGTTGTCTTTATGACGCGTCCCTCCTTCGGCATCCAGCCCGACCTCCCTGGATGACGCGCCAGTCCATGTGACCGCTGCAGCCTGTGCTTGGCCTGTGATTGGCTGCAGCCGTCACTTACACTGAAACGTCATCCTGGGAGGCCGGACTGGAGACAGAAACAGGGAGTTCTCGGTAAGTACGAACTTCATTTTTTTTTACAGATACATGTATATTGGGATCGGTAGTCACTGTCCCGGGTGCAGAAACAGTTACTGCCGATCGCTTAACTCTTTCAGCACCCTGGACAGTGACTATTTACTGACGTCTCCTAGCAACGCTCCCGTCATTACGGGAGCCCCATTGACTTCCTCAGTCTGGCTGTAGACCTAGAAATACATAGGTCCAGCCAGAATGAAGAAATGTCAAGTTAAAAAAGCAAGACGCATCCGCAGCACACATGACATGTGCATGACAGCTGCGGACTTCATTGCGGAACTTTGAATCTCCATTGAAGTCAATGGAGAAATTCCGCCATGAGTCCGCCACTGCTCCGCAACAGACAGAGCATGCTGCGGACACCAAATTCCGCTCCGCAGCCTATGCTCCGCAGCGGAATTGTACGCATCGTGTAAACGAACACTGCTAAATTAAAGTGAAAGTCAATGGAGAAACGGCTCCGCTGCGGATTAACGCTGCGGAGTGTCCGCAGCGGAATTTAAGTGAAATTCCGCCATGTGTGAACCCGCCCTAAAACTCCCATTTCCTGACAACTCAGAAAAGGATGCCTGCTTCAAAGATGCTGTGTGTACAAATCACATAAATTACACAAATTATTTTCAGTGCTATGCTTTCTAATTGTATCACAAATGAAGAGAAAAATTAAATGGACAGACCTCCAAAATTTAACTATTTAATAAAGCGGTTGTCCAGTTTCAGCATATTAATGTTATTTTTTGTACAATACGAAGAGGTACAATTTCCAGTATACTTTTTGTATTAATTCCTCATGGGTTTAAAGATCTCTGCTTGTTGTTATTCAGTAGGATTAGAGCTGTATCTTCTAACGATCGCAGCACCTGTGTGTCTATCACATGACCATGAACGGAATTTTACCCACTGGAAGAAAACAATGAATGTTCCTACTAAATATCAAGTAGCAGAGATCCTGAAAATTGTGAGGAATTAATACAGGAAGCATAATTGAAAATTTTCCAAATTTTAATTATATAAAAAATGCCATTACTTTGCTGACAACCCGTTAAAGCTGTTTTTGTTGCAAGTGTCACAAACTAAGACCCACCAATATCTGTATGCTGCTGGACTCTATGGACCCTGCTGTGTCTGGGCCTTACAGAATTAGCATCATAGGGGGATCCTCTGATCCTCTAGTATGTCATCAGGGTCAGTTCGGCCCAACAGTATGCACTTCATATCAGATTCCTGTAGCTCACAGTTAACTTATTAGAAAAGAAGACTGGGTCAAAGAATGATCATGTAAAGAAAGAGTAGCCCTATAGCTAAATATTAATTTCAATACATATGCATACGTTGCAGTCCTGGCTAGTAAAGTCTGAAAAGCTAACTATGTGTTACTTAAAAGGGTTATCTCATCAAGACAACCTCTGTCTATATGCCCTATTAGGAATATGGACATTATAGAAGAGGATCTATGAAAGCGGACCAGTGGAAATCAGTTGATCGCTCTAGCTGGCTTCAATATAGAAAAGAATTGAGATGTTGAGACAATCCTTTCAAGGGCAAGTGCACACAGGGTGGATAGGCTGCATAAAAGTACACAGCGTATCCACCTTGGAAACCGCAGGAAATTCCGCCCGAAAAACTGCACCACAATCCAATTTTGGTACAGTTTTTCAGACGGCATCTCGGATGCAGAAATACTGTTAGAAAGAAAAACCTCATACCCCGTTCTCCATCTCCATTGTCATAGCGACGCGTCCCTCTGCTCTAAGTCCAGACCGGCCTCCTGAGTCCATGTGACCGCTGCAGCCGTTGATTGGCTGCAGCAGTCGCATGGAATGAATCGTCATTCCAAGAGGTCAGACTGCGCTCAGAAATGAGGATTGTGTTGCTATGACAATGCCTGGGGGTAAGCATGAAACTTTTTATTATTTTTAAACCAAAAAAAGCTTTTTTATTTTTTATTCAATCTCTGATTTGCAATTTTTGCAGCGGAATCGCATCTTTTCCGCTGAAAATATTGCAAAATATGTGTATTTGTTGCGGGTACTACCTCTTCATTGAATTCAATGGGAAAAATCTGCAAAAAAAGAGCAGCAATTCCGCAAAATTAATTGACATGCTGCGGATTAAAAAAAATGCACCACAGTTCAATTTATGAACGGTTTCTCGGCTGATTTTTTTTCCCAGTGTGTGGATGACTGTAATATGCTGTGGATTGTCCACAATGAAATCCGTTGTGGAAAATCTGCAGTGTTCACGCTGCGTGTGTCCCTACCCTATTTGGGTAATATTTTCTCTAGTCCCTGTTCACACAGAGTATTTTGACAAGCTTTTTGGCACGGGAACCGCTCCACAAAACCCGTCAAAAACTGGCTGAAAATGTCTCTTGATTTCAATGGGAGGCGGGGGCGGTTTTCTCCCACAGCGGTAAAACCGCCTCGCGGGAGAAAGACGGGACATGCCCTATTTTTGCACGTTTACGCCGGTGACCTTCCATTGACATCAATGGGAGGCAGAGAAAGCGTATTTCGCTGAGTTTTTTGGCCGTAGCAGTCAATGGGCGTGAGCGAAAAACGCAGCAGAAAACGCAGCGAAAATCGCGGCAAACGCCGTATAGGAAGGTCAAAATCTGCCTCAAAATCCCAAACGGAATTTTGAGTTTTCCTCCTGCAAAAAACTCAGTGTGAACACAGCCTTACAGAGTTTTGTTCTTTTGTGCACATAAGGACTAATGTATTATGCGAAAATATAGAAAACACACAGATCAATGTTACACAAAAACTAAGTTAGAGGTTTAAAATGATCTTAACACCTGTTATTTATAATGTTTGTCTTTGAGGCTGTAAATAAATATATGTTAATCTCTCTCTTCCAAGCACTATCACACTTCATTTCACAGCAGAGGGAAAAAATAATTAATATCATTCTCCATCCGGAAAGTAAAAAAGAATATCACTCACTGAGACATCAGCAAAAATGACAAAAAGTACCGTAAGTAAAACTGTCCTTAATTTACAAGCTCCTCATAAATGATTGAAGCCGCCTCTCTGGACTTGGTTTTAGAAACGTTTGATCATTACTTATGCCAGGAAATGACATGGATGAGAAATAAAGTATTATATAGTCCCAAATGATCTATATACAGTTTTGAATTGCCAATATATAAGGCACCCCCAAATGTGCCGCTTTTTACTCTACTCTAGCAATTTTTCCATGGCACATTAATAGTAGCGAATAATAAAAGAAAGTAAATATAAGCACAAACAACATTAACTTGGCAAATACATATTAATCATGCCCAGATATCTAGTCTCTACTTGTGGAGAAAATAAATATGTTCTCCTCCACAGCAAAATCTCATTTTAAGCTTCTGGAGCAAGGAATTGAGCGCAGATCTCTAACAATTGAAGCTTAGCAGTCCCAACAGGAAACATCCAAATCAACAGGAAACAGCAGCTTCTAAGATATTATGTGCACTGGACAACATAGAGTGAAAAATAGAAAAATATAGGGGACAAAGTCAGTTGTTGTATTAACATAGCTTAACCGATATACAGAAACGCAGCAGAATAAAATCAAAGCTTATTCTCAGAGGTTTTGTACAGATAACAAAAGTAATAAAATGATGTAAAGCCCCATTTTGTATAAATATTCATTAAATATTGCAACAAATGTATTTTTTAAAAAGGGAAAAAATACTATAAATAATGGTGAAGGCCCTACTTCTATGCTTAGCAAAAATATATATGATTTTAATTTGAATATAAGGCTGATGTATAGTAGGCCCCACAACCACCGAGAGCTCTGACAAATGTCATAAATATGGTGTTCAGCAAAAAACATTATATTCTTCAGTGTATTTATGCCAGAGAACTGGCATAATAAGACTCCCACCGTGAGCTCCCAATCCCCAGATTTCCATTACACTGTAAAAGATAAAACTGTGGTTACCTGCAGCAACCACTAGGGGGAGCTCAGTGCATAGGGATTCATACAGCTACTATTGATCTCACTTAGAGCTGTGGAAAGCTCTATGCAGTGAGCTCCCCCTAGTGGTGACTGCAGGCAAATGCTGGGACTGTGTGTCGGGACGGAGAAAGCAGTTCAGTGTCACCACCACGGGCCCCATAGCAGTTGTGTGGTGAGCCTCCATGGAAGGGTATGCCACTGGCTGTAACCCCTATAACTAGTCTTGTTCAATGACCTCCCAGAGCTTACATGTTTTATACATGCATTAATATGCTAATATCTTGTATTACAAAATATCACTGTCTGTAAAAACAGAAGTTGATACCTTTATCAATATTTTCTGACATTAAATATTATTCTGGGTAGGCTCTGTTCACACTGGCATCATGTCTTGAATTTATAACTAAAGTCATAATGCCAGATCTTTGTACTTTTTTTAAGATACTTAACACATTACATTTTGATAACAAAAACAAGAAGAAGCACTGTCCAAATAAAAGAGGAGGAAGAAAAAATACGCTGGTAAATGGCTTAGGTAAAGTCTTTTAATGTGTGTTGTAGGGAGATTTTTTTAAAATTATTATTATATCCTATCATAAGGCCTGGATGGAGTACAAAATTCACTGCATAGGTAAATCAGAATAAGCAGGCTAGCTAAAACAGTCCAGAATATAGTAATTTTTTTTTTTTTATAGTAGTGACAACATTTTTTTAGATCATAAACCTATATTATTAGTATTACATGGTTTAGCATTTAACACATAGTAGTTCTATGTACAATATGGGTATTGCTCTTTTCAATCTACATCGGTGATTTATTCATCCATGTCAATGCAACATTTCACAGGGCCTTTCTCTGGATGAATAAATCTTTAAATTGAAATAAATTCTGTTATACTGCGATTTCTTCCATTTATACACTTGGACCCTGGATCAGCGACAAGTTCACCTGACACCCTATACTTATATCTATTCCGAAGCGCTGCTCTTTCTTCGTATCTATCTCTATGTATATATATATATATATATATATATATATATATATATATGCACACACACACACATACATACATATACAACTGCCTAAAGTTTTTGCACAGTACTATATATATATATATGTATTAATATTAGAGGGGTTATCTTACTATGACAACCCTCTTCACATGACTTAATAGGTGTTATGGATGTCAAATAGCTCGGAACCCCCTCAATATGCCAGAACGTAGAGCAGCTCTGTAAGATACACATTTTAAAGCCATACTGTACATGACTTAAGGTGTGGCCTATTTGATGGGGGAGATTCCAAAGCACCTGACCCCGATGGGTCCATATTGGTCATCGTGAGACAAATTATCCCCTAGAAGCAATGTTCCCAGGGGAGAATACCTCCATACTAAGGCATGCAGAACTGAGGTTATAATTATGAATTGCATAACTACCATATTTGTCTTGCAAAGCGGGAGTCCTAACCAATTTGTCAACATGCCAGTACTTTTAGTATATGAGTAATACCACCACCATTAACTAATTTAATATGTTTCTACTTTTGGAAAATTGAGTCAATGTTGGGGAGAGATTATTCTCAGAAATGTAAAATGTTTCATGTACTGTAAAATCCCATCCCATAATACAATATTTCACGTTTTTCTTACCTCATTAACATAAACCCAGTGGCTGTCCTTGGATGCAAGATTTGTTTCCACTGCCTAAAAGTAATAATAAATAAATAAATGAGACACATTAATCTTCATGTTTTTATCATGCCTCCAACAATTACCAGAGTTAACATTTAAAAAAAAAATGTGACCTCATTGAATATTTTAATAAATTTAAAAGAAGAATTCTAAACTTGCAACTGTTTCATTTGTCACCAGACATCACTTATAATGGTCTAAATGGTTACTCGTGTTTCTTGGGCGCACGGAGATAATTTATTTTTACTATTGCAAACAGCAATGCAGCATAATTAAACAGTGGGCTACAAATCACAGCACTTTGTCACAAATATATATTTATTTGGTATTGTCAATCACATTTTCTAATCTACCATATAAACCAAGTCGTTCTGTCTTTTGACACCCACTACTGTACTTTAAATACAATACATGGTACAGAACATTCAATATTGTACATTGTCCTTGCTTGACAGGCCTGTCACATATGCGCATTGCAGATTCTTTATTGCCTTATAAGTGTATTTCTTTTTCAGTAAATTGTAAACCTGTTTCACTACTACTTATTCACTTTTGCCATCGTTATGTAGGTTAGTTTTGGAAATTAAACAAAATCTCTACTAGTAACTGTCCCTAGTAACAAAATCACATCATAACATAATTTGAATAATATGGTTTTAACACTCTGGACAGAATATACAGTAGGTTACATTTACAGTATTCTAATATGGTCTTTATAAAGAGTAAAATGTGAAATGCAATATAATTATAATTACACATACTGAGAAAGATGTTTCTGCTGCAGATATGAAATGTCTTCTCAAAGGCTTTCAAATTGATATAGTTAAAATTAATAATCTGGTCATGGGTGGTTTGGTGGATGCTGTATATCTTGATATTCCCAAAGCATTTGATACCGTTACACATTAAAGGTTGGTTTATAAAATAAGAATGCTGGGACTGGGGGAAAATGTGTGTTTTTATTCGGCTGGGTTCACACGAGACTGCTACATCCGTAAAGGACGGAACGTATTTCGGCCGCAAGTTCCAGACCGAACACACTGCAGGGAGCCGGGCTACTAGCATCATCGTTATGTACGATGCTAGGAGTCCCTGCCTCGCTGCCGGATAACTGTCCCGTACTGTAATCATGTTTTCAGTACGGGACAGTAGTTCCACGGAGAGGCAGGGACTCCTAGTATCGTACATAACTATGATTCTAGGAACCTGGCTCCCTGCAGTGGTTCGGTCCGGGACTTGCGGAAGAAATACGTTCCGTCCTTTACGGACGTAACATGCTCGTGTGAACCCAGCCTAAGAGCGAATCATTGTCTCAGTGATGGTTATTCAGAGGGTAAGTAATAATTTAACAAACCCAGATTGGGTCACTTTTTTGTGAGGTACTGATCTGAATAAACTAAAGGCTTCGGCAGAGCTGTGGAAAATAAGGATTAACATGGATAAATGTAAGGTAATGCAATTGGGAAGGGAAAATACATGTCACCATTACATACTAAATGGGAAAACGTTGGGTAAAAACGGACACAGAGAAGGACATAAGAATATTGGTCAGAATCAAAAACTGTAGCAACCAGGCTGCTACTGCAAAAGCAAATAAGATCATGGTTATACATTAAAAGTAGTAGAGATGCACATGGTGAGAATATAGTTTTAGCTCAATACAAATTACTAGTTAGACCAAACATGGAATATTGTGTACACTTTTGGGCACCAGTATACAACAAAGATATAGCAGAGCAGGAGCAGGTTTAAAGGTGGACAACCAACCAACATAATGAATAAAATGAGTGGACTGAGGTTCCCAGATCTATGCATAAATACATCAACTGACCGTGCGGTGATCTGTTTACTGACTGTTCTCTACCCAGGACTTTAAATTATAACAAGGAGGCATACATTACATACACGTGGCTAAAACATTGAATGATGCAGTAAGACAATGTTACTCTTATATTAACATATTATAGGTTATACGGTATGTACAATATTACTGTAGACAGGTTATTGACTCTGGGATGTATTTTATACTCTGCCATATTTGAAGTCAGAATCCCCACCCAAAAAAAAATAAAATAATAACATTGGCTTCTCCCTAATGGATTTTTAAATTCACTAGAATGGGGCTGCAATACCAGACACAGTCCATGAACAAAGGGTTGGCGCTAATTCTGACTATTTTTTTTAAATCCTGGCAGCCCCTTTAACAATTCACTATCAATAATAATAGCAATATAAATAACTATTCTAGCAACTTGGGCTTCATTTATGAAAAAATAATTTATTTAAACATAATGAAAATTATTTTAAGATAGTATAGCTTTAGAAATAGTTACAGTATGAGAATCAGTTGACTTATTAAGTAGTAATCTTTAATGTATGAACATCCTTTGTTTAGCTGCACCGGTTTATTTAAAGCTTTATAACAATGCATAAACCCAGATCATTTGTGGGTTTTGTTGTAATCGATTTCACTTAGACAGTTCTAGCAAAATATCTTAATAGCTTTGTCGGATTTTATGCATATCTCTTCCATAATTTATAATCACATTCCCTTTAGGCCACTGGTTCCCCATTTTTGGAACAATTACAGTAAATATCAGTTCCCTTTTAAACGTTTTCATTTTTTCATTTATATGATTGACACACTTAGGCAAAACCAATACTATGTTATAACTTGTGTAAGGACATTGCATGAAACAATGTATAATTCAGTTTTTTTCTGCTCTTTGAGTCCTTTGAGATTTGTAAATAACAAGCCAAATTCCCAGCGCAGTGGGCAAAGAAAGAAAGTAGCAGTGCCAAAGAAACGTACAAAGTGTTACGTAGGCAATACATAGGAAGTTTACATATGCATGGTACTACAGTGTACAATGGAAGCGGAAGGCTACTAATGGACTTGCGAACCAAGTGATTGTATGGAGATGGCAAAACTTCAGTTTTTAAAAAAAAATCAACCCACAATTCATCAAAAATTAAATAAAAAAGACACGGAGGATCAATTTGCAAGAATAATATATAGGCATTTGCTCTCCAATATCTCATCATAGAGCACCCCCTTCCATCTCCATAACAATTCTACAGTAATTGTGAGCTATGAAATATATTAAGGGCTTATTTACACGAGCGTCTTAAACGTCCGTGGGACGGCTGTTGAAACAGCGTCCGTCCCATGGACCTATGTAATTCAATATGGCCGTTCACACAGCCGTTGTTTCAACGGACCGTGTAAAGGGTCCGTGCGAAAATAGGACATGTCTTATATTTCGCGCATCACGCATCCCTCCATAGACTCATCTATGGGGGATGCGTGACATCGCGTCCCGCAGCGCTGAGCACGGATGCACCTCGGACGTGAAAAACTGCAGCTTTTCATGTCCGAGATGCGCAGCGCTCGTGTGAATCAGGCCTAACTATCTTTTACTTGCAATGTACTAGACAGCATGAAGCTGTTTTTAAGGTGATAATGGCACTACCTACGTACTCGGTCCCTGTCTAACTCCACAGGTTGTACAAATGGTATTTCCGCTACTGAATCAAGGTCTGAGAAAACTTTATTCAGTAAGTAAATGTCTTTATTTTATGGGCCTTTCTAGATATATATTCAAAAAGCCAATGGCTTTTGTGCTGGGTTAGATACAAGGTACGTATATCATGCAAAAGTAAGTCAAACGACAGGTCAATGCACAATGCAATGCAAACATAAAGATAGCTGGGCTTAGGAACCGCCTGAAGGCATATTCCCACGCAAATAGCAAACAATATAAAAAGAACAACATGGTTGGTTATACGTGAAGACTTTGTAAGCTATTTTTATCTAGAATGCTGAAGGCTATTTGCAAATGATATGGTTTCTCTAGAGAACACATTTTTAATTCAAGCATTAAAACAAAACTCTTGTCTCATTTAAACTATGCTTTCCGTATATTTACAATGCATGGCATTATTCCATATACATATAGCAATTGTTAGAAACGTTACAAAAAGCCTTAGACAGAATAAATTGTCGTCAAATGTCTATGCAAAGAGTGCAATAAAATTTACTATATGCAGTGCGATATCAAAAACATGAATTGCAGGGGAAATCAAACTTGACATTTTCAGGACAAATATTAGGGAATACGCACATGGTTGTATTACGGCTCAGCTTTATACGAAGCCGTAATAGGGCTGCCATAGGGGTCCATGACGCCTCTACTGTGCATCTGTATGACTCGGATTTCATGTCTTTTTTTCAGTTGGATTCGGTATGAATTTGATGGAAAACATATTATGGTGTGCTCCATCAGACTTAAACTGTATTAATCATTGCTTCTAGGGGTGAATATCTCCGTACATACGTAGTCCGACTGAGCTTGTACAGTGATGTGCTGAATAGCCGTACAGCCTCCGTGCACTAGGCCCTGCTATGAATAAATATATTTCTATTTACCAAGAATCAACAATTTTCACAGACTTTTTCATTTTCAAGAGTGATCACAGAATATTTCTTTATTAATAATTTCAGACACTACCACTCATCATGAACAATATTTATATGGCAAAACGTACTTTTGTAACTGCCTTAAAGTAAATGTCTACTTTTAACAACTTGTCGCTTATAGGGCCAATATAGTGTACTGATTTATTCCTCGATATATCTTTATAGCATTTGGGGCTCCATTTTGTGATGCAGAGATTAAGATATAAAGAGAAATGATAAAATTCTAGCTGCATCAGCCGACGCTAGAGCGAGATGATGAGCTCCTAAACTCCCTCTAGTGGTGGCTATAGGCAACTAGAATTGTATCATTTAACTCTCGTTCTGTGGAGGAGCTTTATAGCTCTGAAACGGACAAATGGAACTCCAAATGCTGCTTTATGAAGCTATATAAAGAAAACAATTAGTACATAATTTTGGAACTTTTAACATAAAACAAAAAACTATATAATGCTCACGGGTGGACATATAATTTAATCTTCAGTACTTCTTTAAACATTTCTAGTTCCTTTCAGTGAATCTCATTAATGTGTAATTATATTATACCACGGTTTCCTATCTTTCCATTTAGTACTACAGTACTTACTGTAAATGTAAATCTAATATTGTACAACTATTATATATTCCATTATTTTGCTTATTATATTGAGATTCCAATGCATCACTGGCAAAAGTAGCATCTAAAATTAAAAATAATGTTCAGCTATTTAACATTTTCCAAATATGATAAAAATGCTGATGGTAACTTGGGATCTTGCCGTTATTTGGCACAATAACATGCTCCTGTTATGAGCGCTATTGTAGCTGGCCATTTGTCTCAAAACACTCTGCATAGATTATGTCGAGAGTCGTCTTGGAAGCAGCATGTGACAAAGAAATCATGATTTTCTGTGCCAAACTGCCACAGTTCTCCTCACTATAAATACAAGATGTAATAAAATCAGATTCATAGTGTAAAAAAAACAGATAAAGAAGCAGATTTTCCTCCAATGTGACCTTATTCATCTATAAGTATGAAGCACATGTATAGCATTGGTGCCTGAATAGTGCATTACTGGTCCGTGTATGGTACTGGGTAGAGAACAATCCGAAAACACACATTATTACAGTATTTATTAGATATAGGAAATGAGGGTAGTAGGAATAGAGACACTTTTAAAGATGATTAAAAAAAATGGGATCTGAATTAATTTAGGGGTTTGGTTGGGGGTTGAATTTATTTAGTTCAGCTTTGGGGCCAATTCTAGGGTTTGATGCCTTCACTGCCTTCATCCTGTATTTTCTACTTGGGGCTGAGTGGCTGATGGATCTTGTATATAAAGGGAGTCATTTAATAGTAAGAAAGAAAGAAAGAAAGAAAGAAAGAAAGAAAGAAAGAAAGAAAGAAAGAAAGAAAGAAAGAAAGAAAGAAAGAAAGAAAGAAAGAAAGGTGCTCACTACAGCCTAAGTTATTTGCTTATATAGCACATGATCCAATAATTTAATGCTTATTATCGTTATTTCATCAATTCGATTTTTTGTCCAAAAAGTCATTATTACTGTAGTGACCTGTTTAATTATTTCACACAAATATTTTTTTTTTTTTCGTTTTCAACTTACATTTTTGATCATGATAAAGTGGAGATCTGTACTAATATAAGTGACATCATACTTCTAACACAACAAGCTATTATTCTGTAACTTTCAGTTCTTGAGTTAAGTTATTGACGACTAGGAAGTCAATTTAGAAATAAAAAAGAGAAATGTTGACCGATGTCTGAGCTTTATCTTCTGTATTTGTCAATGTTCTACTTTCTAATGAACACTAACTAGATTAAATAAAAGAGATGAGAGAATCAATTCTACATGAATTTGTCGAAATACAAAACTTTTGGGGTTTGCGGTGCACGAATCACGACAAAATGGGGGCTGTTAGAAAAGGGCAATATCTGGCACTTACATACTGTTCGCCCCTTAAGTGGCCACTACTAGTGAAATTTAGTGTTACATGTAACATTTGAATAAATGGCCAACCATTGTCTCTGGGCTCTAAATCAGGACCCTCCTATATATTATCAATATGCCCGAGCGGGGCGTATGATATAAACAGGACAATTAGCAGGTTATACAAATCCACATAATAAACCAATTCTTTAACTGCACGTAATTGTCAAGGGGACATGAATTCTTCTACAATATAAAAAACAATATCTGTAATTAACAAACAGATATTGATCCCTTATATTAAAAAAATTTAACGTAACATTTTACATAGCCCTTTGAAATAAATAGATTGGCTGAATTCTTTATATTTATACCTCACATAATAGGATCTAAATTATTTATATAATTTTTAATTATTACAAATTGAATCTGCGGCTACTATTCCACTTCACATTTTATTTTGTTATTGAACCTCTGCTCAGTAGGAATACTATTTATTTAGCAAACGTTATATTTTTACAGGGAACTTAATAAAAGTAGATTGTTTCTTTCACTGGAGTAAACAGTTCAGTAAGATAACTGGGAATCCTGAGAAAGTCAAGTACAAGTTCATTTCCTCAAATAATCTACCTCAGGTTTGAAATAACCGAAAATGGAAGACAAAGGTTTCCAAAGAATTTCAGTTCAGAAACTTGTATTAAAAAGTCTCAAGGTGATTTCAAACAAAGAAAGGATCAAATAAAAAAAACCTCACCACACAAGGTCTCAATAAAAGATTCAAATTTAATCCATTGGCTCATTGGTCTAGGGGTATGATTCTTACTTTGGGTGCGAGAGGCCCTGTTTTCAAATCCTGGCTGAGCCCATGCTTCTCAAAGAGGTGTTGTTTAAGAAGGATCTATTTAAAGAAAATGATAGGGCTAGGCCTCTGAGAAAAACCAGCAAAGTTATCTCAAACACAAGCCGTCCATTGGCTTGTTGGTTTAGGGGTATGATTCTTACTTTGGGTGCGAGAGGTCCAGTATTCAAATTCCAGACAAGCCCATGGTCAAAGAGGTGTTCCCCAAGATCCATTACTTACAAAGCATTAGTGTGGTCTCATCTAGAATATGCAGTTCAGTTCTGGGCTCCAGTTCATAGAAAGGATGCCCTGGAGTTGGAAAAAAAACAAAGAAGTTGTAATGGCAGGAAGGAGGTGAAGGGAACAAGTGAGCCCTAATCTACCCACCGCCCTGTCCCTGCCCACTTGCAACGACCCGCCCTAGGCGACGGGGTACAACTTGGCGGCAGTCCCTACACTGTCTAAGTGCAAGGGAGTACAAACAGGGAACACGCAAGGGAATACAGTAGCCCACGGAACGCCGTGAGGAAACGGAGCGGTGAATGAGCCAGTCAGGATCAGGAAGTAGTGGAGTATACAAACGGGAGGACGGAGCAGAAGCAAGCCAGGGGCAGAGCAACGCAGGATAAACGGAACTGAAGCAAGGCAGAAGCATGGCAGAAGCAGGCTGGAGCAAGGCAGCAGTGGGGCCAGGAATCCAAGAAGAATAACAAGCAAGGAGGAAGAGAAAACGGCAGGTATAAATGGACAGGGGGCGGAGCTAACTCTGACTGACCAGGCCGCGATAGGCTCTCCCACTCCTGAGCCTGCCACCCTGATTGGTGGGAGCAGGTGTCAGTCTCAGAGGTCTGCCCTCAGGTGTCGACTGATTAATCCTGGGAGTATACCCAGACGTAGTGCCTGGCAGATCCTTTACAGAAGAGCAACGAAGCTAATTAGGGGCATGGAGAATCTAAGTTATGAGGAAAGATTAAAAGAATTAAACCTATTTAGCCTTGAAAAGTGACAACTAAGGGGGGCCATGATTAGCTTATATAAATATATTAATGGCACATACAAAAAATATGGTGAAATCCTGTTCCATGTAAAACCTCCTCAAAAAACAAGGGGGCACTCCCTCCGTCTGGAGAAAAAAAGGTTCAATCTGTAGAGGCGACAAGCCTTCTTTACTGTGAGAACTGTGAATCTATGGAATAGTCTCCGCAGGTGCTGGTCACAGCAGGGACAGTAGATGGCTGCAAAAAAGGCAAAGATAATTTCCTAGAAAAAAATATAAGCTCTTATGTGTAGACATTTTTTACTTATCTTTTCCCATCCCTTGGTTGAACTTGATGGACATGTGTCTTTTTTTCAACCGTACAAACTATGTAACTATGTAACATCCAAATAAATACTTCATAACATTTTCAGATTGTGTAACCTTAAGCATTAACTTATACTGATTTGTGTGTTTCTCTGTAGACATAGCTGTAGCACAAAAGGTTGTTTTCAAGAAATGTGTTTCAAATAAAGCATCACTAAATCTCCAGTAATGCCTAACAATGCTCATAAAAAGTCAGATTAATTTTGAGAGGATTACTTTTAGGCCTCTTGTACATGTACAGGCGGCTGTACGGTAAAACAGAGCTCAGTTTTACAGAGTCATAGGCACCCTGTGCTTCTATATTGGGCTTTGAACTGTGCAATATTTTGGAAATACTCTTCCCTAGAAGAAACGCTTCTAGAGAAGAATACCTCCAAAATTCATTGACATACGGAAGTCTATAGGCGTAGTGCTATGGCTCAGTACAACTCAGAGGTAGTACAGAGCAGCGATACTACCATCTGCATGAGTCCTCGTATTTAGCCCAAATAATAATCTTATATTAGGCAACAATTACTATAATTGGTTTTACCTACTATTCTCTAACTAGTAATGCAATACACATCAGTTTTCATTGGTTTGTATATGTTAAATCATAACTCAGAATCTTTAAAAATGTATTTTACTTGATTGAATCACTCAATGCAAGCATGACCAAAATGATATTGAAATATTTTATCTATTCTTATTTGTTAATATTTGTTTAACTATTTCCTAAGTTTGGATAATCAAAATATACAAAGCCTTCAATTTACTATGACAATAATTCAGACAATTATCTAAACAATGACTTAACACTCTTCTTCGATTCCACACCAGGTCCATTTCTATTCCTTTAAGAAATGATGATTAAATTACTGCAACATATTTTTTTTTTATAAAATCCCTTCATTATTATAAACAAATAAAAATAAAAATCATATATTTTTTATGCAGGAAGGATGATATTCTTTTCTGATAGTTTGCATTTTTGTAGCTCACTAGCAGTGCAAATTGTATATAATCCGTAGCAAATAACATTTTAATAGGTATTCTTTATTTCTGACAATTTTAATGCAAAGTATTTCGTCTCCCTTGAGGAAGTATCAAAGAGGAGGATTTTTTCATAATAACAAACACGCTAATTATATCAATTTTCCTTACATTCGCTCTGAGGTAACAACCTAAATAATTTATTACTTGAAGAGCTATTGAACAGATGGCTTATCATTTTAACAAAAATGGCACCCAAGCAAAATGAGTCTGTTCTGACGGCATAAAGGACACAACTCACTGAGAACTTTGGAATTCATTCAAATAGCACATTTAAAATATTTTCAAATTTGATGTACAGATTGAATTTCTTTCCATATTTCTAAAACTTATTGTTTCATATTTTAATTCTCGGGTCTTTATTCAATGAATTTAAAAAACAAAACATGTTAATATGAAACATTTGTTTAAGGTATTAGAAAGTTTATAACCATTAGGGGTGCTATATATATGACTTTTCATAACTGTAGAAATAATTACATTGGTGTAAATTAGTAAAGCGGAATAGGTGATTTTGGTGGGAGGAGCACAATAAGCGTTATTCTATTATGGCCTATAACTATATTACAGCTCTGTAAAGCCTCCGAGCTGTATGGAGTCATAATACAGCCCCCATAGTGGTCTATGGAGACTTACTGAAGCTCTGAATACCTTCAATTTTATTGAGATGCATGCAGAGTTTTTTCAGGACATGCCTTATTGGATAATGTATTACAAAGGTATTTTCTTTATAGACGCATTGCTATTATAAAAGAATATCACTGAAGTACAGTGCTGTAGTGTATGTAAACCATATGATGGTACACAGAGCGTCTACAGCTCCTTAGTAAGTAGCAGTACAGCCTCTTGTGGTGTGCATGAGGTCTATGATCATAAAATACTTAATTTACTGAAATATAAACGCGGCATTTCTTAGATTTAAATGATAAATAATACATGGTAAATGATAAAAAAAATGACAACAACAACATATTGTAATCAACTCCAGTCGTTGTTGAAGCAGTTGTATCTTTATGCAATATACAAAATTAAATCAGCATTAATGGCCACTAAATGCATGAAAACAATGAAAATCAATGAAAAGCAATTTTCTGTTATTTAATAAAACTAAACAGGGAATTACGGAGTTCATTTATGTGTCATATTCCTCAATATACAAAAAAAAAGTTTATTTAGATGATAAAATGTCAATGGCAATGTACCACTTAGTTCAACTATTATATCTTATGAAAAATGTATTGAATGATAAAAAATACAGAGCTAAAGGTCATCATTAAATTGCCAACATTTAGGTGGTAACAAGACATTTTCATTTCAATGTACAACTATAATGATTAACATAACACAACCAAAGCAAATTACTCCGATAAATAGTGTTATATTTATTATTCAAGACTTAACATAGCAACTAATGTTCTGAGTTATATAAAATGGCCCAGTGACATTAAAATTAATCTTGACGTATACAGGTCAAGTAAGTCAATAAGGTGTCAACAAGGCTATTAAAAAGTTAATTGTCAATTGGTTAGCACTTTATTGCGTATGCAAGCCTCTGGCGACACCTAATAAAAGTCAGATAAATGCTTCTTAGATTGATTTCAGCTAAATGACTATATAATTTTTTTTTTTATATATATACTGTAAGGGGGCAGCCCACCGGATCGCTGTCTCCTGGGGTAGACAGGCACTTTTGGCACAGTAAGAACAGACTACAGTCCAGTCACAGTGTGGTACTACTGCAGCCAGTTTTATGAGGTAAAAAAGCCGTAGCAGAAAACAAATGAATACATAAAGTAAATCCTAGGCCGTCTGGCCACTAACTAAACATGCAGTTCCTAACTACTTAGAGCTGAGCCTAGAGCTCCAACTCTCAAACACAACACCACAGTTGCTTTACTCACGTCCAGCTTTCCCAGGAGCAGAGAGAGAGACTGTGAACTCTGCCTCTGTTTTAAAGCACACCTCAGCTGTACAGGTAAGTAGCCACAATGCAATACCTGAAGTGGCTGGTGGAATAGGAACCCTCCCAACTCTCCCTATTCCAACAACCAGGCGCTTTTACACAGGTTTTCCAAAAAACCCTTGGCTGTTTTAAAATGTATATGACAGGAACCTGGGTGAGATGTAAACTCTGTCCACTACTTTTCCCCTGGTCCTGTCACAATACACAATAAAGAATTTAAAGCTAAGATGTTGAATGAAGATGTCTAAATATTAATCTTCTGCATAATGTCTTAATACTGTAATTTCTAAAAAAAAAAATTTTTGTTAAAAAAATTTATATATCTAACTAACATTTACAGACAAATCAAAAAATTAAGAACACCCTAAGTTTTTAAAAAACAAACAAACATATGTGGTTGAGGGTAACTCTGCCTAGTGGACACTTCTCCTCTAGCCCGAAACTTAACACTGCTTGCAGCAATTTAGAGTAAGGCTGGGTTCGCACGACCTATTTTCAGGCGTAAACGAGGCGTATTATGCCTCGTTTTACGTCTGAAAATAGGGCTACAATACATCGGCAAACATCTGCCCATTCATTTGAATGGGTTTGCCGACGTACTGTGCAGACAACCTGTCATTTACGCGTCGTCGTTTGACAGCTGTCAAACGACGTCGGGTAAAAATACAGCCTCGTCAAAAGAAGTGCAGGACACTTCTTTCAGACGTAATTTGAGCCGTACTTCATTGAACTCAATGAAGCACAGCTCAAAATTTACGGCTGTCAGAGAAGCCTCGCAAAATGCGAGGAGGAGGAATTACGGCTGAAACGAGGCAGCTGTTTTCTCCTGAAAACAATCTGTCTTTTCAGACGTAAAAGCCTCTCATCGTGTGCACATACCCTAAAACATAGTTTAATAGGATTGGGGCACCTGTAATACTTAGGGCAGCGTGGTCTTGCTGACATTTTCTCTTTAATGGACAAAGAAATGTCATACACAATTACAGACTCAAGAAAGTAGAAATACAGCCTCCTCCCCAAAGTCCAGCGAGTGATAAGGGGGGGATGAATACAGACCCTTATCTCTATGCATAATTTAACTATCTTGCCTTAGCTAGGCATCCAGCAGTACCAAAAAAGCTATCATTAACTCACCCATCCGCTAATGATAATGAGATGATTCTACTCATACTGTCCCAGTCTATACAACAAAGCTGTCAAGTGAGCTTCAGAAAACAAAAAGTGTGTCAGCCTACTGTGTTTGCTCTAGTAGCCAGTGTGGAAACTGGAATATTTCAGGATTTATTTTTTTTACCATGGATAGTCATATAAACATAAAAAATGTAGAAAATAAAACGTTTAGAATAAAAACCTAATTTAAATAATATGTTATTCTCTGATGATACATTCACATGAATGTAAAATGTGCGCCATTGTTGGGATAAAGTTTCTGCAGGATTCCGTACATGTACATCATCGCTGATCATATAGGCACAACAGCTGTGAGCGGGAGTGTGCTTGTAATTCTTTAAGAATGCAAAGTTGCAATCTAATATAGTAATCAGTGACAAGCAAATCAAGAAGGGCATCTATTGTTCAATTACATTAACACTCCCTGCCATCTACTTGAGTTGATGTATAATATGAGCCTACAGTAACTTGCATAAATGAATAAACAGTTTTTGTTATAGCACATAATACAGTCTAATACGTATCTAGCATTTGCTAAAGCCATGTCTAATGCATTTTGGATCTATATTTTCATACTGTCTTCTAAAAGAACTTTATTAACATTATTATTATTCTAAACCAATCTTTCACATCTATATTACAGATGTCAGTTAAATACATTGATATTGAAAATAGCAATTTATATTGTTGAAGTATCTTACAGCTGGGAAGATGATATCCTAAAACTTGACATTTCACTTCATGATATATGACAAGTGACTTACAATACAGAAAAGTTGATATGTTTTACTGTATACCACAGGAGGAAATGACTGCACTCTACACTGCATTTAGAAAAGAATATAAGTTGCAATTTGTAGATCAATATATTATCAGCTCGAAACCCTGTGTTTAGTTTAAACAGCTCACCCAGATGACCCTGCCGTCATAAATCCAGCATCGCTGACGGATGTCGGTGAAATTAAATCAAATCACCATCTTTAAACAGCATAATAACTCCGTTCACCATCTAAATTATCTTCATCGTCAGTTCTCCCACAATCCTATACTCTGTAGACTGTCGCCTAGTATAAAGCACTTTACTATCTGGATCGGATCTCTTGCCTTGATTATCCATTTTTTAAATAAAATGTCAGGACTTCAATGAAGACGAAAGCTTAGACAGAGCAGTAGAATATGGGTACTTCAGGACCTGTCGAATCTGAAAGTACCCTAATGGGCACTTTAAAAGGGTATACAAATCTTCAGCTATATCGGTAGTATGTGCCATAACAATCTGATTAGTGAGGGTCCCACCTCCTGAACCCCCACATGTTCCTAAATAAAGGAACACATGTCTATTTGGCAGATCTCTTGCAATACAGCTTCATTCAAGTGTAGTTCCCTGCACAGCTAAGAACGTTGCTGTGAATGGAAATCAGGGAAGGAGCAGCAGCAATAAAGTAGAGCTGCAGTCATTTTATTCTGGAGATCAGGGTGGGTTCCAGCAATTTTCCATTACTTCCTATAGAGGATAACCCATGTAAGGCGGCCATTGTGGTTGTCCCGTAGCAATAGAATAATGCAAAACCTCACACCAAAGTATAATATCTCCAAGGTTGTGTATTATTCTTATTATTTTTCTTATTATTCTTATTATTATTATTATTATTATTAATAATTACTCATTCATCTTTAACCCCTTCTTGCAAATAGGAGTACAGTTACGTCCATGTGATGGCGCAGGCACAGAAGCTGTGCCTGCAACATCTACAGGTGGTGCCGACTGTAATAAGTAACCGACATCCACTAACATGAAGTACAATGTGCCATGAAAAAAAATCTCAGAATCACTTGAATATGGAAAAAAAATAAAAAGTTATTACCACATAAAGTGGCAAGAGTCACATTTAAAAAATAGGGTTTCGTCATTGAGGCCAAAACTTGCTGTGCAACAAGGAGTTAGGCTGGGTTCACACGACCTAGTTTCAGTTTCAGACCTAGTTTTAAGCCTCGAATTACGTCTGAAAAAATGGCTCCAATACGTCGGCAAACATCTGCCCAATACTTTCAATGGGCTTTACGATGTACTGTGCCGACGGCCTGTCATTTTACGCGTCGCTGTCAAAAGACGGCACGTAAAATTACAGCCTCGTCAAAAGTGCAGGACACTTCTTGGGACGTAATTGGAGCCATTTTGCATTAACTCCAATGAAGAACAGCTCCAAATTACATCCGTAAAAGACACCCGCAAAACGCTAATACATGCAATTACGCCTGAAATTAAGGAGCTGTTTTCTCCTGAAAACATCTCCGTAATTTCAGACGTAATTGCAGTTATCATGTGCACATACCCTAACTGTTCAATTCATCAGAGAAATCACAATAAATATTTGCCCATGAAAGTATAAGATTACATTCACACGAGCGTATCAGATTCACGCGTGTGACAAAAGCACGTAAATCTGGTCAGTGTGTGTTGCGTTATGCATCAGTGTGCTTTGCGTTTTCTACGCACTTGCAAAGCATTTATTTATTTATTTTCAAACTAATTGATGTGCAAATCACGCACTGCACACGGGTGTACATCCGTGTGCGGTGCGTGGTTTTCATGCACCCATTGACTTCAGTAGGCGCGTAGGTGCACCAATATAGGATATGCAGTGAGTTTCGCGCAGCGGACTCTCGCTGCGTGAAAACTCACGCATGTGTGAAATCAATGGGTCCATGTGTTGTGCGTTATTTCCATGCGCAGCACACAGACTTTATTCACGCTCGTGCAAATTACACTCATAATCCTGCAGTTGGTATCTGTGAATGCTTTATTAAACTGCTTAAATGGCAATTTTTTGAGTTTATGATTTTTCTTACTATAGTATTGATAGCATTGAAAAAGTAAACTTGCAGGTCATTTTGGAGTTTCAAATTCCCCACCATTATTATGAGAATCTGTTTTCGGTTAACAGAAACCTGTGTTCCTAAACATACTCCAGACTACAAACTGTTGTGATGCGTCTTCTGTCTTCAGGGTAAGGCTGGGTTCACACGAGCACATTAACGTCCGTAATGGATGGACGTATTTCGGCCGGAAGTCCCGGACCGAACTCAGTGCAGGGAGCCGGGCTCCTAGCATCATAGTTATGTACGATGCTAGGAGTCCCTGCCTCTCTGCAGGACAACTGTCCCGTACTGTAATCATGTTTTCAGTACAGGACAGTAGTTCCAAGGAGAGGCAGGGACTCCTAGCATCGTACATAACTATGATGCTAGGAGCCGGCTCCCTGCACTGAGTTCGGTCCGGGACTTCCCGCCGAAATACATCCGTCCATTACGGACGTTAATGTGCTCGTGTGAACCCAGCCTTAGGGTATGTGCACACACTTACTAAAAAACGTTTGAAAATACAGAGCTGTTTTCAAGGGAAAACAGCTCCTGATTTTCAGCCGTTTTTTAAGCAACTCGCATTTTTCGCAGCGTTTTTTATGGCCGTTTTTGGAGCTGTTTTTCTATAGACAATGAAAAACGGCTCCAACAACGGCTCAAGAAGTGACCTGCACTTCTTATTCATGGGCGTTTTTTTACAAGGCCGTTTTTCAAAACGGACGCGTAAAAAAACGCCCCGTCAGAACAGAACACCGTTTTTCCCTTTCAAATCAATGGGCAGATGTTTGGAGGTGTTCTGCTTCCGATGATTTTTCGGCCGTTTTTTTTCCGTTTATGGCCCGAAAAATGGCAGAACATAAGCCGTGTGAACATACCCTAAGGCTGGGTTCACACACCCTATTTACGGACGTAATTTGGGCATTTTAGCCCCGAATTGCGTCCGAAAATACGGCTCCAAAGCGTCGGCACACATCTGCCCTTTCATTTGAATGGGCTTTACGATGTTCTGTGCCGACGGTCATTTTTTATACGCGCCGCGGTCAAAAGACGGCGCATAAAAAAGACGCCCGCTTCAAAGAAGTGCCCGTCACTTCTTGAGACGTAATTGGAGCCGTTTTCCCTTGACTCCATGGAAAACAGCGCCAATTACGTCCGTAATGGACGCAGCAAACAGCGCCTGCACTTGCCATTACGTCTGAAATCGCGGATCTGTTTTCTCCTGAAAACAGCTCCGTGATTTCAGCCGTTGCGGACGTGTACGTGTGAACATACCCTTAGAGTGAAGAGTTAGAAATGAACATAGCCCTGCATCTGTAAGATGGAAACTAAGGGCATTCACCTGCTATGTAGCCCCTTGAGAGAGAGGGCCTAAACCAGGTTGGCTGGATTTGTGGTTTTAATGAGTGGGTCTACAAAGAAGGATATGGGGAATTAACAGACGTAGTTTGGAAAAACAGGCACAAAGTTCTCCTTACAGACAGTTAGATGCGAGGTGGTGTTAACTAGAAGGCAGGACCCTTTTTTCTTTGATATAAGGCCTCCTTTCCTCTATGTACTCCCCTGATTGTAACGATCATGTTAATAAATAAATAGCCAGACCCGTATTAACACTGTTAAGAAATGGATATCTAAACAAGACGATCCTTGTTGATATGTTAAAGAACGACTTCTGATTTCCCTTATCTGGCTCTGTATAGAATTATTCTTTGACCAAAGGTGCAGGCTGCATTGGAGCCTGGAGCTATCTGGAAGGCATAATGGCTGGATCTTGGAGGAGACAAAACTACGTCTAGAAATGTCCGTGAGAAGTTCTGCACATTAGTTATAAAGGAGATATACAGTAGTTCTTATTACATGTTTACAAGATTTATTATAAAGATATAAAATAGTATTAAGCCCAAAAATATTTCTGATTTCAAGTATTTCCCTGTACCTTATAATGCTGACAACGCTCTTACACTGATATAATACAATGATTACATGTTGGAAGTATTTTCTGGCTTCTATGTATCATTTGTATGCAGGCCATGAAACGATATTCTGTAATCATGTTTAATGCCCACTATTCCAACCTTTAATTAAAATCTTCTAAGACTATAGAAGCATTCATTAATAGTGATTGCCATAGTAATTCTTACCTTCTTATGTTGCTTTGACTAGTGTTTTGTTTGCAGAGACAGATGGCAGAAAATACATGCATTGTCGTATGTGTGGAATGGATTGTACGCACAGCACAGGCTGCATTTTAATCACGTGCTTACAGATTAGTAGAGATCTACCTGCACATTCCATTCCAACAAACAGCTCTTAGCAACTATATGGAACCAAGGGGTGAAACCTGAAAATATTGTACAACAAAAAAGACTAATTCAGACAAGGGCCTCATGCACACAACCTCATTGGTTTTGCGGTCCGCATATTCACAGGTCCGTAGCGTTCCATCGGACCGCAAAAAAAAACCCCTTGCTGTGCATCTGTGTGTCATCCGGACTCACGGATCCACAACAATTCACCAGTATTGGTGAATCTGCAATTGCGGACCATAAAATGACTTGTCCAGAGATTTTGCAGTCTTCGAATGCGGCCCCTGCACCGATCCGTGTAAATCACGGTCGTGTGCATGGAGCCATAGAAAATAATGGGTCCGCAATTTATCCACAAAAAATCTGATAAATTGCGGCCGTAAAACTACGGTCGTGTGCATGAGGCCAAAGTTCAGCATAAAAGCAAACAATAAACAAAGCCCGTACTGTATCAGAGAACAAAGCATGTTCAAATATATTTTCCTATTGTCTAAATCTATAGCTCCTTTATAAATGTCTCATGGATTAGAACAAATTTAATGTACTGAAATTGGAACACCAGGCTTTTCATTACCATCATATAAAAAATTGGGCTACTTAATAAAGGAGAGGTGCTAATCGATTTCCTATTGCTAGGTGGGATATTTTGGGTTTTTGTTTTTCAAATAGGGGCATTAGCTTGATAGAACATAACAAATTTATATGATTAAAAGTCTAAACGTTCCTTAATTCCTAGACAGTAAATATGCAACAAGCTGTGCATTAAACCAATGAATCCCAAATTAATGGTATATAATATTTTTTTATTTTAAAGCCGGAGTTGATCAGTACATGTCTACTGACCCCACTCAAAACTGAATTCAACTCCACAGCCCTGCATTTCATTTTATCAGGCAATATTTCCATGTAATATTTGTATATTTTCTTTACCTGCCGATAGGCTTTTAACTTTCTGTATTCAAATTAATAGCAAACCGTGTGACATTATGACTCTTTGGGCAGAAAAGATTTAGAGAATTTAAACACCCTATCAGCATAAATATTAAACAAGAGTAGAATTACACAAGTCATCAGATGCTGACTTAAAGAAACCCTTTGACACATCAGTGTCTGTAACCTATATTTTCTAAACTACAACAGCAAGCAGCTCAGTGGTTGAAAAGGACAAGTTTCTATAGAGTTTGTATATTCTCTCCATGTTTGCATGGATTTCCTTTGGGTTTTCCAGGTTCCTCCCACAACCCAAAAAACATACTGATAGTTTAATTGGCCTCCTATGAGAACTAGCCCTAGTGTGTGCGTGCGTGTGTGATAGAGAAATTAGATTGTGAGGCACATTAGGGACAGGGACTGATGACAATCTCTGTACAGTACTGGTAAAATACACTATATTGACAAACGTATTAGGACGCACCTCTTAATAATTGAATTTAGGTGTTTCCTTCAGCCCCATGGCCACAAGTGTATAAAATCAAGCACCTAACCAAGTGGAAGTTTAGGAACCACAGCAACTCAGCCACGAAGTGGCAAAACACATAAAGTTACAGAGCGGAGTTGCCGAGCGCTGTAGCGGCCTAATGCATAAAAGTTGCCAACGCAAACCTTCTCTGGCATGAACATCCGCACAAAAATGGTGTGCCGGGAGCTTCATGGCATGGGTTTTCATGGCCAAGTAGCTCCATGCAAGCCTTACATCACCAAGCACAATGCTAAGCGTTGAATGTAGTGGTATAATGCAATCTTCCACTGGACTCTGGAGTAGTGGAAACGTGTTCGGTGGAGTGACAAATCACCCTTCCTTATCAGTCTGATGGCGAATACCAAGAGAATGTCACCTGCCTAACTGCAATGTGCCAACTGTAAAGTTTAGTAGAGGAGAGATAATTCAGCGGTTGGCCTAGGCCCTTTAGTTCCAATGAAGGTAAATCTTAATGCTTCAGCAAACAAAGACATTTTGGACAGTTGTATGCTTCCAACTATGTGGAAACAGTTGGGGGAAGATCCTTTTCTGTTCCAGCATGACTGTGCCCAAGTGCATACAGCAATGTCCATGAAGGCATGGTTGGATGAGTTTGGTGTGGAAAAGCTTGACTGACTATTACAGAGCCTTGACTTTAACCCCATTGAACACCTTTGGGATAAATTAAAAGGGAGATTGCGAGCCAGGCTCCCTTATCCAAAATCAGTATAGGACCTCAAAAATGCTCTTCAGGATAAATGACAAACATTCCCACAGACACCCTCCAAAATCTTATAGAAAGTCTTCCCAGAAGCTGGAAGCAGTTTTAGCTGCAAAGGGGGGACAAACTCCATATTAATGCCCTAATTATTGTCAAAAAAGCACCTGTAGGTGTAATGTGTGCTTGTCCCAATACTTCTGTCCATATAGTGTATGTTGGCGCCATATAAGCAATGCCTAATAAATAAATAATAAGCTGTCATATATAGAACCACTATACCAATAACTTCCAGAGACACACAACAAAATAGGTAAATGTACAATAAAACACTTTAAAGTTACATTGTTTCGATAATAAAAAGAAATGCTTGATACAATTATGAATTCATACTATATTAGTCCCAATAAAACCATGGGTGGAGTTTGCCAATATGCCCCCCCTTAGGTACCAGGCTGAGAGCTTAAAACTCAGTCTCTCCCACTAAAGTGAGGCTTACTTAGCAATTGACCCTGATACTAACCTCCATATTTTTTCTACCTCTGCTTGGATCTGTTGTGTTATTGTATTTTCCATGTAACCACTTATTGTGGATATGTTGTCATTATGAAGCTAGCAATAACGCGTTTAAAAAATTAACTAGAAAAATAAATATGTAATGGAGACCCATGATTTATCTATGTACAAATGATCCTCTTCAAAGCTCATCAAGCTCCGTTCAACTTCAAAAGTGCAGCAAAAAGAACTATCATTTCTAGGATTTTCCTGCATTAAACAGACCAGTCTAACATTTTATTATTTCAAGTGATGAATAAAAATAGGCAAATATTTAAACGGATAAGATGTAAAGTAATAATGGACTAGATCAGAGCAATAATACATGGTAAATTCTCTAAACATACTACCACTACCACTACTACTACTACTACTACTACCACCACCACCACTACTACTAGTACCACTACTACTACTACTACTACCACCACCACCACTACTACTACTACTACCACTACTACTAGTACCACTACTACTACTACTACTACTACTACCACTACTACTACCACCACCACCACTACTACTACTACTACTACCACTACTAGTACCACTACTAGTACTACTAGTACCACTACTACTACTACTACTACTACTACTACTACTACTACTACTACACTGTTAGGTGCACTGTGCCTTTGATGTGTTTCGGTGCCTGAGCCATGGGGCAGTGAAAATTTTCAACAACATTCATATGTCCTTAACTAAGCCCCAAGTCCACAGAACCTTTGATCAATGTGTTGACCTGGCTGATTTTATACTATATGCTGCATGCATTATATAACATACCTATATAGAGATTATTATAATATGGCTTATTGTTTTTATTTGTGCTATGATTATATGTAAAATTATTTCTCTATTTTGATAATATACTTCATCATGATGTATGTAAGAACAACAGTGAGAAATAGCATGCATGACTCGGAAAAATTCATGATGCATTTATCAGGATTCCTCGCTGCCTTAACTGGGCTTTCCCCTCTTTCCGCACACAGCTACACCAAACACGAGGTGAAGAATAGTGGAGATGAATAGAGCTAGGGGGACTGTTTGTTCAGCTCCAGGAGATTAATGACAAATCTCTATGTAACTATAACGTAGCTTCCAGCGTAATACAATTTGTAATAAGATGTTTATCTATATGGCTTATAGGGCAGTAAAAAAATAGAACCTGACTGCAGATAAGAACCAATGGGATCATCATCGACGGTAACTTGTATATTTTCCAATCCTTCCTTAAGTCTCATGGGTCTTATTCTGTGCTTGATGCATCCTCAAGTCTGGCACACTGCTATGCAATTTATTTTCTGGGAATCACATAACTCACACCTTTTCTGTTTAGTAGGTTTTAGGCATTAGGATTTTTGAAACCCCTGGAAATTACGGGCCCATAAGAATGCATGACAAACTGTAGATTTGGAGAGAGACAACTAGATAAATACAAACTAACCTGAAGGATGTGGACAGAGAAAACTATAGTAGACAAAGAAAAAGTGCTGTATTCTTTAACTAGATGTCGGCTCCTTTGCTGTTCCCCAAACGCTTAAAGCAGCAATTAGTAGATTATGGCAGACAATACATAAAACTGTACCATAATAAAGTACCATCTTTATGGGCAACCAAATTGACAAAAATATATACTGTATCATTAAGACAATGAAGATGTAATGTCGGGGTAGGGAGACAGACATCTGAGCCCTAATCTACCCGCCACTCAGTCCCTGCCTACTTGCACGGTCCGTCCTAGGCAATGGCGTACAACTGGGCGACGGTCCCTACGCTCAATAAGTGAATGACAGACAAACAGACAAGGGTACACAGAATCTAAGGGAAATGGGGCAGTTGCCCACTGCAACACCGTGAGCAACAAGTGTAGTGAATGAGCCGAGTCAAACCAGGAGTGTACGAGGTACCAAACGCAGAGCAGGAGAGTAGTCAGTAAAGCCAGGGTCAATTTGAAGCAGAGGTCAATAGTACTAGCAGAAACAGCAGAGCCAGGAAACCAGACAGAATCACAGGCAAAGGAAGAGCAGGAAATGAAGGTATAAAATAGACCGAGGGCGGGAGCTAGCTCCGTCTGGCCAGGCTGTGATAGGTTCTCCCACTCCTCAGCCTACCAGCCTGAGTTGTAGCAGATCGAGTCACTCTTGCAGACCTAGGAGCAGATGCAGACTGATTAACCACGGGCGTCGACACAGAAGTTGTGTCTGGCAGATCATTTACAGAAGACTTAAATACTATGTACACCTTTGAACAAAAGCACTTTTTTTTATAAGTCCATGTTTTTAGTGATTTCCTATTACTTGTAAATTGACTTTAGTTTTATTTATTTTTTACTTTTTAAGATACAGCTTCCATTTATCCTGTATACATAGAAGCTGTATCTTGCCTTCAAAGCCGATACCATCAGGTCAGCTGGATTGATTGGTGGCTCAGGGTAAAGCTGGCGCTGCATGTCTCTGACATGCAGGATCCAGCTAATAACTATCACATCTAAGTTCATGAACCTAGTTGTGATAGTTATTAGCTGGATCCTGCATGCCAGAGACACACAGGACCAGCTTTCATAGGAGCTGTCAGTGCAGCTGAATTGACAGAATCAGCTTTGACAACAGTATACAGCTTCTATGCATACAGGATACATAAAAGCTGTATTTAGATGGATTTATTGAATTTTTTTTATTCAAAGGTGTATAAAAATAAGCCCTCACACCACTGAATCAACTGAAAAATTAAAAAGTTATGTCTCTAAGAATATGGCAACATAATACAATATATATTTTTAACAATTCGTTTTTTCATTGTAAAAGTAGTAAAACATAATAAACTATATAAATTTGGTATTGCCGTATATTCATTGACACACAGAATAAAGCTACTATATCATTTTTATTGCATGGGGAACGCAATGGGGGAATGACAGTTTTTTTCCCATTCCATCCCACAAATAATTTTTTTTAAAGTTTCCCAGTATATTATATGGTCATGAAAACTACAACATGTCCTTCAAAAACAAAAGCACTCATACGGCTTTCTCGACAGAAAAATCAAAAAGTTACGGCTTTTGGAATGTTGGGAGGAAAAAGCAAAAATACAAATCTGAAAAATGGCGGGTGGGAAGGAGTTAATATTGAAAACTATGAAACCATAAAAAACAAAAACAAAGTTAAGCTAAGTTCAGAAAATAGAATCTATTTGGATTGTACGATACTGGGGCGCTGACTGCCTATTTTTTTTAGATCACTGTTTTTTATGACATCATTTTGATCCTTTAGGACACCACTTTTATGATTAATATATACAATGCTTTCAGAAAGTTTTCAGACACTTTCACTTTTTAACATTTTGTTATGTTGAGGCCTTGTGCAAAAATAAAAACAGTCAAGTTTTTCCCCATCATTCTGCACTTAACCCCTTAGTGACTAAGCCTGTTTTGGCCTTCAGGACCAGCCCCATTTTTGCCAATCTGACATGTGTCACTTTATGTGGTAATAACTCCAGAATGCTTTTACCTATCCAAGCGATTCTGGGATTGTTTTCTCGTGACATGTTGTACTTTATGATACTGAAAAAATTTTGTCATTAAATTCAATATTTATTTGTAAGAAACGCCAAGATTTAGAGAAAATTAGCAAAAATTAGCATTTTTCTAAATTTTAATGTATTTACTTGTAAAACAGATAGTAATACCACACAAAATACATACTAGTTTATATTTCCCATATGTCTACTTTATGTTTGCGTCGTTTTTTGAACATTCTTTTATTTTTCTAGGACGTTACAAGGCTTAGAACTTTAGCAGCAATTTCTCATATTTTCAAGAAAATTTCAAAAGGCTATTTTTTCAGGGACCAGTTCAGTTCTGAAATGGCTTTGAGGGCCTTATATATTAGAAAGTCACCATAAATCACCCCATTTTGAAAACTGCACCCATCAAAGTATTCAAAACAGCATTCACAAAGTATTTTAGCCCTTTAGGCGTTTCACAGGAATTAAAGCAAAGTAGAGGTGAAATTTACAAATTTCATTTTTTTTCTTCAAAAATTCATTTGTAATAAATTTTTTCTGTACCACAGAAGGTTTTACCCAAGAAATGCAACTCAATATTTATTGCCCAGATTCTGCAGTTTTTAGAAATACCCCACATGTGGCCCTAGCGCGGTCATGGACTGAAACACAGGCCTCCGAAGCAAAGGAGCACCTAGTGGATTTTGGGCCTCTATTTTATTAGAATATATTTTAGGTACCATGTCAGGTGTGAGGAGGCCTTGTGCTGCCAAAACAGTGGAAACACCCCAAAAGTGACCCCATTTTGGAAACTATACCCCTCAAGGAATTTATCTATGGGTATAGTTAGCATTTTGAACCCACAGTTTTTTTGCTAAATTTATTTGAATTAGTATGTGAAGGTGAAAATCTACTTTTTTTGTGAAAAAATTAGGAAATTTTAAATTTTTACAAGGAATAAAGTAGAAAAAACACCCCAACATATGTAAAGCAATGTCTTCCGATTATAGCAATACCCCATATGTGGTAATAAATTGCTGTTTGGACCCACAGCAGGCCTCAGAAGAGAAGGAGCACCATTTGGATTTTGGATTTCTGATTTTGCTGGAATAGTTTTCAGTGCCGTGTCGCGTTTGCAATGCACTGGAGGGAAGAAAACCGTGGAAACCCCCCAATAGTGACCCCATTTTGGAAACGATACCCCTCAAGGAATTTATCTATGGGTATAGTTAGCATTTTGAACCCACAGTTTTTTTGCTAAATTTATTTGAATTAGTATGTGAAGATGAAAATCTACTTTTTTTGTGAAAAAAGGTAGCCATTTTTAATTTTTACAAGGAATAAAGGAGAAAAAGCGCCCCAACATTTGTAAAACAATTTCTCCTGATTACGTAAATACCCCATATGTGGTAATAAACTACTGTTTGGACCCACACCGGGGCTTAGAAGGGAAGGAGCGCTATTTGGCTTTTGGAGCTCAAATTTAGCTGGAATGTTTTTGGGTGTCATGTCGAATTTGCCCCTGAGAGACTGAAACAGTGGAAGCCCCCCAAAAGTAACCCCATTTGGGAAACTACACCACTTAAGGAATCTATCTAGGGGTATAGTGAGCATTTAGGCCCCACACGTCTTTTGCAGAATTTATTAGAATTAGGCCGTGAAAATTAATATCAACATTATTTCCACTAAAATGTTGAATTTTTTCAATTTCACAAAGGATAAACGAGAAAATGCACCCCAACGTTTGTAAAGCAATTTCTCCCGAGTACGGCAATACCCCACATGTGGTCATAAATGTTTTTTCATTAGAAAGTAATTAACCCTTTACGAACTGATTCATGTTTTGCTTTTTCGTTTTTCCTCTCCGCTTTCCAAGAGCCACTACTTTTTTATTTTTCTGTCAATAGAGCGGTGTGGGGGCTTATTTTTTGCGGGACGAGTTGTCGTTTTTATTGGTACCATTTTTTGGTACGATGCCATATCGGTGGACATAAACGGCTGTTTGGGCACGCTGTAGGGCTCAGAAGGGAGGGACGCCATTTGGCTTTTGGAGCGCATATTTTGCTTGGTAGTAGCTCTGGCGTTTTGCTGGTATTTCAGTTTATAATGTTGGGGCACATGTAGGCTGGGCAGAGTACATCAGGGGCATAATAAGAGGGTATAATAATGGGGTAAATAAATAATAATCCACAGATATGTGGCCGGTGTCGCACTGATAAATGGTGCCCGATCTTATCCACTTTTGGAACACTCTGCACATTTTGCATCGCCATAATCTGGGAGCCGGAACTTTTTTTATTTTTTCACCACCGGAGCCGTGTGAGGGCTTATTTGTTGCGGGAAAATCTGTAATTTTCATTGGTACCATTTTGGGGTACATGCGATTTTGTTGATCACTTTTTATTCAATTTTTCGGCAAGCAAGGTGACCAAAAACCATCAATTCTGACAATGGTTTTTATTTATTTTTGACAGCGTTTACCCTGGGCTATAAATGATTATTATACTTTATTCTGCGGGTCGGTACGATTACGGCGATACCATTTGTATATACGTTTTTTTATGTTTTGCAGCGTTTGCGCAATAAAATAACTTATTTAGAAAATAATGTCTTTTCTGTGTCACCATATTCTGAGAGCCATAACTTTTTTATTTTTCAGTCAAAAAAGCTGTGTAAGGGCTTGTTTTTTGCGGGACGGGTTGTAGTTTGTATCGGTACAATTTTGGCGTACATGCGACTTTTTGATCACTTTTTATTACATATTTTGTGAGGGGTGGTGACCAAAAAATAGTGATTCTGGCATTGTTTTTCGTTTATTTTTTTTGCGGCGTTCACTGTGCGGGAAAAATAATATTATAGTTTTATAGTTGGGGTCGTTACGAACGCGGTGATACCAAATATGTGTACTTTTTTTTTACGTGCTCATTTTTTTTCCTATAATGAAAGACTTATTATAGGAAAAAAAGCAGTTCTTGTTTATATCACTTCTAACTTTTATTTTTACACTTTTTTTAAAACATTTTTATTCTTTTTTTTACTTTTTTCACTTGTCCCACTAGGGGACACTTAGACTTGCAGCTCTGATCGCTGCTGGAATACATTACACTACACACGTAGTGTAATGCATTTCAACTGTCATTGTGACGTGACAGTCACACTGACAGGAAGCCTACGACGTCCACCCTCGGGGTGGTCCTCATAGGCTTCTGTACATGGCAACCCGGAAGCCATTGTCTGGCGTCCGGTTGCCATGGGTACCATCGCCAGCCCCCGTGATTTCACATGGGGGCTGCCGATCGGCACTAAAGACCTTAATTGTGGCGTTCAAAATCGAGCGCCGCAATTAAGGGGTTAACTGCCGATATCAGCGGCGACAGGCCGCTGATCGGCAACGGGGAGAGCAGGGCTGACACCCTGCACAGTTAACCGCCGCTGCGGTGTAGCGCCGCGCGGCGGTTAACTGTCAAAGCAATGACGTAACTGTACGTCAAGGTGCGCGAACTTACTGCTCACCATGACGTACAGTTACGTCATGGTGCGTTAAGGGGTTAATACAACCTAATGACAAAGTGAAAACCGAATTTTAGAAATGTTTGCAAATTTTGCATGGACATGCACAACACATTTCTGGACTGGACCGGTCCTTCGTCAGGTTCGAGACCTGACAAAGGGACCGGTCCGGTCCAGAAATGCATTGTCGTTCCAATAAAGAGTACCTTTGCAAAATACCTTAGCGAACCCATTTTTTCCTTCACGGCCTGGCACCGATCATGCACATAACACTGCATCTTTTACCCATCTCTTCATTAAAGGATTGTGTGTAGGCACAGATCTGGAGAAGGGTACAAAAAAAATTCTGCTACACTGAAACTTCCCAAGAGCACAGTGGCCTACATAATTCTTAAATGGAACTTCCTAGAGCTGGCATCATACCCAAGAAGACTGGAGACTGTTATCGCTGCCAAAGGTGCTTCAACTAAGTACTGAGTAAAGGGTCTGAATACTTATGTCAATGCAAGATTTTGGTTTTTCCTTTTTAATAAATTTGCAGATTACTAACATTCTGTTTTCACTTTGTCATTATGGGGTATTGAGTACAGAATGATGGGGGAAAACCTGAATTTGTTTTATTTTCGGACAAGGCCTCAATAACAAAATATGAAAACATGTAAAGGGTTTGAAAGCTTTCCGAATGCATTGTACGTATGTATAAAGGTTTATTGTAGCATTTTACCTGGTTTTTGATGGTTTTTCGACAATAACAACTTTCCATCATACCGGATAATGGTGTCAATTATTATGAGAAATGTACACAATATCAATATGGAAACCTTGACAGATAATATCATTGAGTTAATTTGTGTACCATGGATACAGCAAAATTTCCAGAGGGCTGCATCTATGTCAGGGATTATCATAATCAATTTTCTCAATGCTTTTGGTAAGTGTACCATTATAGTTTATAGAATTAACTCCACTTGTCCGAGAAGAAATATGCGGCAGTTTAATTAATTTAAACACAGTTTAAAAATTCTATTGAAAGCCTGATGATGGAAGCAGCCCAGGTCTCCACAGAAGGCTTGGCTATATTATTTATACATTGGCAAGCACCCAATTAAATTTACAATCCTACCCTTCAGCGCATTCATATCTTGAAATTAGGCTTCCCTTCAGTAACACATCAATGAACATATATTAATCTGTTTATAGGTCAGTCAGAGAAAGCCAGGAACCATTTCCAATTCTCTGATGCTTCTTCATATCTATTTTAAATGGAGTAAATGAAAACCCAGGACTCACAGATTCGATTTGACAACTTATACATAAAAAGATATGATACTACTCAAAGTGCCTAAAGGAGCCTTACAGGAGAGCACAATGCTAGGGAAATCATACATTTCACAAATGGCTGTAGGACAAAAGTCTGACAGATATACACTGCAAGCTTCTGAAACGCCCTGCGCTATTGAATGGTAATTCTAGACATTGAAAATGTAATGGAAGAATCTGTCATTATAGAATAACTGCTCAGGAACCACTGAAGAAAGGTAATCCATTAACAGCATTGTCTTAACTGGCAAGTATTTCATAGCTCAAGCTGTGACTCTCAATCTTTTTTCTAGAATACTATACTAATACTTGGTTACACAATGCCAAAACTCATATTCCACCAACTTTTTAAAGCAAATACTACGAGAAGCCTGTATAGGGTGTGGGGGGACGGGACAGTCCCTTTTGAGATTATGTGTCCTGGCACTTGGAAACGAGGACTTTGATTTGTGGGTGTGAACATTAACCTTTTTGTTTCAGGTGCCCAGCTTGACATGGAGAAGCGTTTTAGGGCCCAAATATTGTGTGTATGATGTTGTACATTGTTGTGCTGGAAAAAGTGGGGGGGCTATTTGATGGCAAATGGTCTCTTTGGATAGGAGGAGCTGATAAAAAAAAGGAGCTCTGGGTGCGCAATAGGGTAGAGGAAAAGCGGGAATTCAGTAGTGCGGCGCTGACGGAAGGTGTGCAGAACTAAGATAGTGAAAGGCTACAAGTCAGGGACAGTCACACTTTAGTGGGAGAGGTTTGCCTGAAATGGCAGAAGCTATCGGATGCCAGACAGGGCGGAAGCTGTAGGATGCCAGGCAGGGTGGAAACTGCTGAAAAAGATTTCCTTAAGAAACGCATCTCAGAGAATGTGAGTATCTTATCCACAAAAACATGGTCCCAGTAGTATGGTTAATTGCCCGCCACTATACAGCCAGAGATTGTCACACCAAAGAACTCTAAGGATACCCTAATAGTGGCCTTAAATAAACCAAGTTATATATCTTTCTCTTAATTAAAACTGTAAGCTGCTTATACCTCTCAGTGAGATCCGCCAATATTTGCACTAGAACTGTGTCCGTAATGACTTATACCTCTCAGTAGTAAAATATATTTTTCATCAAGTTTGCCTGATTCTTCGTCTTATGTTATTACAGAGCTAATTCTCTGTGGGTAGAGATAGATGCTCATCCACCCTCCTCTAGGACTTTCTAACAGGTCTTTATGTGGTGCTGCATCAGAGCATCAAGGTACTCGATTTTAGTGCCATTTAGTTTCTCAATCATGAAGCAGATGTACTTTAAATAGACAGCTATACACTACCACCTGCTCAATTAACTGGTTAGGAAGCAGTTCAGTGTATTGGATCATTAGCCTACGGGTTCAATTCATTCCAATTGCATTCATGGATACATGTGTATATACTGTAGGCTTGTTTAGCACTTTGGGGGGTTAGTGTGTGTAATTGTGCTCACTAGTATAACTTTATTATAGTATCATGCTGATGTCCTTATTTTAAAGGGTAACTAAACTTCCCAAAAACGTTTGACATGCCATAGTGACATGTGTGAAGTTTTGATCAGTGGGGGTCCGAGCACTGAGACCCTCACCAATTGCTAAAACAAAATGGCAGAAGCGCTCAGGTGAGCGCTGTAATGTTTAGCTTCTGCCCTGCTTTCCTAGGAAAGCCAAACGAGCGGTGCACAGGCTCATAGAATTTCTATTGAGCCCGTACAAGCTGATCAGAGAATAAGTGGCACAGCTGCTTCTGCCGCTTTGTTTTAGCTATTGTTGGGGTAGTCTCAGTGCTCGGACCTCCACCAATCAAAACTTTTGAAATGGTATTTTGTCTAAAGTTTTTTTTACCCTTTAATCACTGTGTATCACTGTGACAGGGTAATCACTGTGTATCACTGTATCACTATGACAGGGTATGTTAAGGGTATGTTCTCAAGAGGCAGATGATTTTGCCACACATGCTACATGTATTTTCTACCCAAAGCTATTTTTTAAAAATAGGCAATTATAATGGAAAATTACAAAGAAGAAATTAGAATATTGCTAGGACTAGTGTTAAATAACAATATATATGCAAGCATCATTCACAAGCTTCACAATGTGCATTCCATTTACGGTACATTGGTGGTGCCTGCAATTAAATATTATTCATCCTGATGGACAATTTTATACATAACAGAAGATGTTCAAGCATTTATTTAATTATTTTTTGACATTCTGAATCCTTTCATAGGCTTGTATTTTTTTCATGGGCTATAACTTATGCTGGATTCACGCATTTTGCTCCGTGGAGGATCTGTAAATGAATAGCTCTACGTTTGCTTCTAATGTTGCTCTGTTTCTCTCTGGATTAATCTCCTATGTCTCTTAGTATAGAAAGCAGATGTAGCAGGGTTGTAGTTGCCCTTTTTCTGCTTCATAATAAGTAGCATATTATAGTCCTAGCCTAAACTTTTCGTAAAACCCATATATATTTCATTACTCATTTCTTCTTTGTTTCAAAGATTTAGCAACTAGTACCCTCTGGCCTCTGCAGCCAAATAGAAAATGCAGAAATGTAAAAATGCCACAATGTCTATAACTAAGGCTCCCATATTCAAATGTGAGCCTGTTCCATAATTATTTTACTGTTATGAATAAAGATTACATATTAAGGCTCCCTTTCTTAATGTGGAAGTCAAGGAGAAAAAGTTGTCTGCTCTGGCTCAATTTTTACATTTATTTTAAACATGCAACTTGGACCAGAGGAGGTTTCTGCTGCTAAATTTTGAAAGCAAAGAAGAAATTAATTATGAGTTAAGTAATGAAATATATGAGAGACTGAAAATCGTACCTCCAATTAACCAGAAGTCTATGTTATTTTGGGGATTTTAGTTATATACATGACAAGGCTACAGTGTTCCAGCTATTGAGTACACAAAAACATCCTTCGAAATCTTAGCAGCCCACTGCTACGGTGCCAATATATATATATATGTGTCTACCAATCAAGTGAGTAGGAAATGTCAAGTGCTTACTGGTGCAACATTTAGCAGAGACCTTAGGAAATGTGTTGGGGGTGCTAGCCTTTTATTAAAAAAAAAAATACAAAAAACTGTTAAGGTAGGAAAACTTTAGGGAACCTTGTTCAACTTACAGTTTATTTTCTAACTTGAGGTATGCTTTAAATGGGTAGACCCATCTTATAAAGTGATGGTATATCGCTAGGATACTGTAGGCCATCACTTTATAATCAGTGGGGGTCCGACATCTTTGATCCTGAAAATATAGGGGCGGCAGCACTGATTTAGAGCTGCTTACCCTTCTGAGTTTACCCTACACAGTGGCACTATTGCTAAGCAGATGTGCAGGGCGGCCAGAGAAAACCAGAGAAAACCTGTAAAATGGACGCAGCACTAAATTTAGCGTGATGGCCCCTTTATTCTAAGCATTGTATAATAATGGCATATCTGAGCGATATCAAATCTATTAAAGGCTGGGAATAACTTTTTAAGATAATACAATCACTTTTACTTGCTGTAAATAAATGTATATCTGTAAATACTATATATGAAATTAAAGTAGACGTTAAATAACAAAATTCTATAAAATAATTTATAGGAGCCATTACAAACTCTTCATTGACCTTCTGTCCTACTATGAAGGCCTTTCCCAAGAGTCCTGTCATAAGGATCAATGCTCCAATAGTGTCTTATAGCTATAATGGCTTACAAATGACAAATTATATAGGACGTTTTCAATGAGAATCCTTTTACCTCAACTTCAGAAGCACAAGTAGAAAAGATCCCCTTTCATGTGCACAATATTAGACTGTCTTGATATAAAACATCTATCTGTACATAAAATAGTTACAGATCAGCAGCACAGGATCAAGAAAATCAAGTTGGGTGCACACCTCTTGGGCCACAGTCCAAAAATTACCCCTCAATGTAGACAGAAGAAAGTGAGGAAGCACTACCAAATATTTGGAAAAAGATCCTTTTATTCCACGTGCGACGTTTCAGCTCAGATAGTGATAAAACTGAAAGGTTAACATACACGATATTGTGTCAATAGGATCCCTTATGAATATAGTCATATACACATAGGGATATATATATATAAAAATATTACATGTGAACAGTGTAAACATCATATTACATTAATAAGGCCAATCAATATGATAGGCTACATATGTGTGGTGACATGTGAACAGTATCACAATAGGTGTTAAGAATGGGGAATATTAAGGAGTTCTTATGATAAGATTCCAGAATTTGAAGCCCCACCGCGCATGGCCTATCGTAGATCTAAAAATCTGATATGGCCAAGGGTGAGCTTTTTGTTCACCCGACTAAAGGTACTATACACAAAATTAAACATCATTTAACATGTAAATCGGATTATGTGGTATATATATTTTACAATGTCCCTGCAAATTATTATATGTAGATGAAACCACCCTTGAATGTAGAAAATGTATTAATAACCACAAGTCAACAATCCGTAGTAAAAAAATTGACTTACCTTTCCCAAAATACTTAGTGGAAAAAAATCACGGTGAAAACGATTTTAAATTGTTCATTGTGGACCATGTGCCCTGCCATAGACGTGGCGGTGATAGGATCTCAAAATTAAAACAGTTGGAGCTTGAATGGATCTTTCAATTAGATACCTTTGAAATAATCATCATCCTCTATGATAGAGTGGTCCTATATATATATATATATATATATATATATATATATATATATATATATATGCTATAGATTGTACATATGGATATAATATTTAAATAATCCTCATTCTCTTCTGCAATAGGAGCCTATGAGGGGATCTGATATATATCGTCATGGGGATGAGTTATATATATATATATACACAATATACTGAGTTTGTGGGTATAGAAATTAATGTTTCATGCATCATATATTGCTAGAATCGTACTAAATATTCATATAGTTTATTATTATTATTATATTATATCACTTACCAGTCGAGTAATGTCACTTTGGGATAGATATGAGGTATGAGAAAACAGAGTTGCCCTCTTTCAAGATGGCGATATACATTGTGAGTGAGTATCACACATGTGTGAATTGACGTTAAGCGTCAGAGCGCACACTAACGTCTAATAGCATCTGACGTACTCTACGGACATGCGTAGTGGACAGCGTGAGACGCCATCAGCTGATCCAGCGAGGTTAGGATGTTTTTAAGTGTTTAATAATTAACACCTGTTGTGATACTGTTCACATGTCACCACACATATGTAGCCTATCATATTGATTGGCCTTACTATCTGTACATAACATTGATAGAAAAAACAACTTATTCAACTGCCTGTTATGAAATACAGTGCATACAGACGTACTAGGGCTAAGTTTGTATATATAGCAATGCACAGTCTGTTATTTGGTACACAATGTGGTTTACCAGATGTTCTCACAGATAACAAACCATAATATTACTGCACTTGGTGCCAAATGAAAAACTTAGCACTGCTGCATTAACTAAGGCCCCTTGCACACTAACGTATTTTTTTCCTCCCGTAAATACGGGTCCTTTGTCACATGTATTCGACCCGTATTCCACCAGTATTTACGGACCCGTGCCCATAAATACGGGTCCGTTGTCACCAGTATTCCACCCGTATTTACAGACCCATTTTCTCTGCACTAATCGGCAGCCCTTTCTCTCTTACAGTGCTGGATAGAGAGAAGGGGCAGCCCTTTCGGGCAGAGCTTCCGCAGCGATTGAAAGTAAAAAACTACCCCGGCAGTTCATACGCGACAGTCCATGTGACCGCTGCAGCCTGTGATTGGCCTGTGATTGGCTGAAGCGGTCACATGGGATGAAACATCACCCCAGGAGGCCGGACTGGAGGAAGAAGCAGGGAGTTCTGGGTAAGTTAACTTTTAATACTGTTAACTTCAGCAGTAGCCACTATCCCGGGTGCTGAAAGAGAGTTACTGCCGATCAGTTAATTCTTTCAGCACCCTGGACAGTGACTATCCCCTGACATCGCGTAGCAATGCTCCCGTAATTACGGGTGCACACACCTAGCCACCCGTAATTACGGGAACCCCATAGACTTCTATGGGCCTGCCCGTGCCGTAATTATGGCCTGAAATAGAACATGTTCTATATTTTTTAACGGCCCGTGCACCTTCCCGTAAGCAAAGTCTATGGGCCCGTAATTACAGCCCGCAATTACGGCCATTTTTACGTTCGTGTACATGGGGCCTAACTCCACTCTCACATCTATACAGCTACAAAGGCTCTGTTCATACTGACATCAAAGATCCATTAAGCTATTCCCTGTGTTATTTTACCTGTTAAAAATAATAAATATTATAAGCCAATAGTATCCTTTATGATCCTTTGCAAATGGATCTGTTATATCTGACATGAATCCTTTAAAAACAAAAACTATAATGCCAGTGTGAATAGAGTCTTAAGAGAGCTTCCAATGTGTGCAAAATAAGCTGAAAAGACAGATTCTGATTTTTTTACATCAATAGGCCTTAATAGGGCATATGGACAGGGGGTGTTCTGATGGGACGACCCATTTACCCCATTAAATGAGTTGTCCCACTGCACTCGATGGGAAATACTTTAAGAATTGAGAGATCAGACTTTAAAGCTAATTTTCTTCAACCTACTTGATTTAGGACTCGAAGAAGGAAATAATAAAATGGAAAAAAAGAGCAATATGCAGATAAGTTAAAGACACAAACCTAAAGCTCATGGGGAACCTTTGTCCTATCTGCATTTGACATTTAAAAAAGCCCTGTTCATTATATAGAGCAATTATGCATTCTCCACCTCCATACACATTGCTTTCACATGAAGACCTTCAATTCTAAGCGTTGTTTTACCCATTGTTGAAAGGAACGGCGCTTCATAATGTATTTTGTGTAATGTCAATGAAAAAATACTGCAAAGAATGCCTTTATTTTACGAGGGTATTTTAGTAAGTGATTGTGGTTTGGAGTTTCATGTCAAGCGCACTGAAATCACGTGAAGGTCAATAATAATTGAAAAAAAATTATAATATTTGACTGTGAATGAGCACACAGATGTGATTGTATTACAAAAATATATGGGAAAGAGAAAAATTATATATAATATGTAATTATGACATTACTTTGTAATTAGGATTAATTGCTGAAGACAACGCAACACATTGAGGTCAAGTCAAGTAGTATATGCAACACAAAAGGATAATTTCAATAAATTATTACTGTAAAATGTAAGTTTCAAATCTAAATGATTTCGGTGGTTGGAAGAACATTAAACGCTTTCAAATTCTAGTCTGACAGACCAAAATGTATGGTTTCTTTCAGATGTAACTCTAATAAGATTTCCAGTGTTTGTGTGGTCAGGTTTACAATATCAGCCATTACCTAGTTATATTTACAGACAATGGAGATGCTTCATGAAGACGGACAACACTTTTCAGGTCCTGCACTAGGCACAACACAGTGTATCAGTTTCTCCTGGAGTATTCATTTAAAAAGTTAAAATTCTGAGCTAAAAAGTCATTCTTAGAGAAGACCATTGCACATTCAAAATCTGCTCCAACTTTATCTTCCTTAAAGAGGACCTGTCACCAGTTCAGTAAAGCCAAATTTTCAACCTCATGTCCGAGGCGCTGTCATGCTGATGATTTGTATCCCAATCTGTTTTTTACTATACTAATTAGGCTATACTAGCCAAAGGGGCGGTCAATCTGACATTTCACTGGGGTCTGTGTTGGCTGTATGATGCTGTCCTATCCCCTTCCCTGCACAAGGTCATGTCAGCTTCTATCGCGAGATCACGCTGTGCAGTGAAGGGCAGAAGCTGTATGACGCGGATAGGACAGCATCTTCTAGCCAACACAGACACCGCCCCCAGTGAAACCTCAGAGTGACCGCCCCTTTGGCTAGTATAGCCTAATTAGTATAATAAGAAAATGGCTCATAACTTGCAAAGTAAAAAATGAATTGGGATACAAATTACACTGACATCATCAGCGTGACAGTGCTTAAGGCATCAGGTAGGAAATTGGGCTTTTCTGAACTCGTGACAGGTCCTCTTTAAGAAAAACACCAATTTATAAATATAATTGAGTTACAATCAGGAAAATATACCACGGAAGGACTTCTGTCTATTTCGGTGGCCTCCTTTATGACCTCAAAACCTCCGTCTTTTCAAGACAGAGAAGTGGTCGAGTAGTTTTGAAGATCTGTAGACATGGGGAAGAGAGGTGATTGGTATTGTAACATTCCTTACCCCAATTACCAAATCCAGAATTAGAAATAAATCCTATGGGAGTTTTGCCACTATACCTTAATACGTTATATTGCAAAACTAAGTAAAATATGGCAGGTACTGACTGCTTTGTGAAAACAAGAATCTATTTTTTATCAACTTTGTATTTAATCCTGCATATTTGTTACAAGAGAACTACTTTACTTAAGAGTAATTTTCACTGAAATTTAAATAAAAAGTACCTTTAATTGTCCATTTTCACCCATTAAGTTGTTAACAAGTGTCAAGTGGTTACAAGTACTACATTCCCTTTAATACCCTTAATTAAAATCTCCTCTTAGCCACGGCAGTGAAAGAGGCAAAATATTGTGCAGCTATAGTGCTTAGTTGGATATAAATGCAGTACAAAATATATTCAAATACAGTGCAATTAATTTTCCAAATTTAGCATAACTGTGAAAAATCAACCCAATATTTTATGCTGCGTCTGTTCATTCTATGACTACTTTGCATACATTTTTTTTATCAACTTTGAAACTAAGGCCCAAATGTGTACTTCTTTCCACCTACACCACTTCACAGATTCCTTATCACATTAATATTCATTATTTAAAATAGCATTGGCACATTCCAAAGTCAAATGCCAGAGGCGTTATAGTTCCCCGTTGTCAGTCTCTTACCTTAAAGTTCCTGAGTTCCTAATTTCAAACTACTCAGTCTGCAAATATATTCCAAGGAAAAGAAGAAAAGCTTATGCTGCCTAATTTCAATGTCTAGTATAAGAGCTTGAATGAGAACTATCAAATGCTCTCTAGATGGAAAAGCTACCATTGATGGTCGCTGGTAGTTTCATAAAGGGCTGCTCTAATTTTGTATTGATATGTCTAGAATTGACTCAATAAGTTCTCTTATTGTATTTCTTTAAAAACTGTATGCACTTTTGCCACTGCATTTTCATTACAATGCATCTTAGGCTGTGTTCACATCAGCATTGGTTTCCGTTTGTTGAGGGGTGAATAGTGAATTAGCTTGTCTGTGTAGGTGTATCTGTATCTCTCTCTCTTTCACCTGCTGGCCAGTAAACCTTTTGTCTCTGTCCACTATTATTTCTACAGACAAACGGATTCAGCATTCCCCAATAACACACAGCATTGAATGGAAGAAAAAAGTTGGATCCAGCGCTGTTTAGAAGTTAAAAAGAAACTATTTCTAAGTTTTAATTTTATCCATTATTAAAACAGGATCGAGGGAAAAGTAATGGCGGTGTCCTGTAATGCAGAGAGTATTCAAATGAGGTAGGTAGCCTACCTGTTAAACAAAGGCCATGAATAAGGATGCAGCCAGCGTTCGAAACGCGTAGGCTACCTACCTCATTTGAATACTCTCTGCATTACAGGACACCGCCATTACTTTTCCCTCGATCCTGTTTTAATAATGGATAAAATTAAAACTTAGAAATAGTTTCTTTTTAACTTCTAAATAGCGCTGGATCCAACTTTTTTCTTCCATTCATACTCAGCTAGTCGTGTGCCGACACGAGGACCCGTCCGCAGGGACTACAAAACAAAGTCCACATACAAGGTGAGCTGGAGGCATCCTCTGTGTTTTTAACACAAAGCATTACCTGCAAGTGACCAAACCTGAACGGAAGGTGTGGTGGGTTTATATAGGAGGCACTTGATTAATGCCAGGTGCAAAGTATATGTATTTTTCTTTATCATTATTTGGTTATGTGTATAGAGATTGTAAGCTCCTTTTATTTTTAAAAGGAGACAGGAAGTGTGGAATATGTATAATATGTGGTTTAGGTAGAATATGTATGTGTTTGAAATTTAAACACAAATGTGTGCGTCCCTTTAAGACTGTAGAATTCTGGGGAAATTGAATATTGTGTATTTAAGTGCACCCAGAGGAGGGTGGAACAGTTTCAGTTCAGGGCATATGAGCTGAGGATTGGGGTGCTGCTCGATATGAAGGCAGCTGCAATTCAACCCCTGATGTACCTGCTTTTTGTTGTTTTATTTTGTATTTGCTCAAAATAAATACGAGCATTGTTGGCCAAATCCTGAGTGAGGACTGTTTATGACGGCAAGAACACCCACACCCCAACACCGTTCGTGGCTCTCCGTCACACAAGTTTGCATAGAAGATATAGACCGGAAACTTGAAAGTTTTAAATCAAAGCAATTAGCAAAGTTGCTTCACTTTTAATTTTAGGGGCCTGTTCATATCAGCGTTGTTTTTCCATTCATGGGTACCGCTGCAGCTTTCTGTCGGAGGAATCCATGAACAGAAAGCCAAATGGAAACCATAGTTTCCATTTGCATTACCATTGATTTCAATGGTAATGCTTCAGTTGCAAATGGTTTCTGTTTGATTCCATTCCATAAGGTTTCTGTTTTTTTAGCAGAAATGGATAGGGGCCGGGAACCGGGAGGTCAGCTGACACTCTTGCCGGCCAGCAGTCCATTTCTGCTGATTTCGGCATTTAAGGGGTTTGTTGCACATCAGCAACCCCCACAATGCGATCGTAGGGACTGCAGATGGTTGTCATGGCAACAGGAGGCCAAGCAATGGCCTCTGGGTCTGCCATGTATGGAATCCTATGAGGACCAGCCTCTGGCTGGTCCTCATAGGCTTCCTGTCAGAGTGACTGCCACATCAGACTGACCGTTATAATACATTACACTACATAGGTAGTGTAATGTATTCTAGCAGCGATCAGTGCTACAGGTCTTCATGTCCCCTAGTGGGTCAAAAACAAAAGTAAAAAAAAGTTAATAAACATGTTTTATAAAAGTGTAAAAATAAAAGTTATAAGTTAAAAAAAACAAGAACTGTTCTTTTTCCTATAAGTAGTCTTTTATTATAGGAAAAAATGAAAGCATTAAATAAAGTGCACATATTTGGTATCACCGCATTCGTAACGACCAAAAGTATAAAACTATAGTGTTATTTTTCCCGCACAGTGAAAAAATAAAAAATAAAAAACAACGCTAGAATCACTATTTTTTGGTCACCATCCCTCCCAAAATATAGAATAAAAAGTGATCAAAAAGTTGCATGTACCCCAAAATAGTACCAACAAAAATTACAACCTGTCCCGCAAAAAACAAGCCCTTACACAGCTTTTTTGACTGAAAAATAAAAAAACCTATGGCTCTCAGAATATGGTGACACAAAAAATAAATTATTTTCTAAATAAGTTATTTTATTGCGCAAACGCTGCAAAACATATAAAACTATATGTATATATATATATAGAATCAAGCAAATAGTAGGAGCAGCACAGTGTGAAAAACCAAAAAAGGCTGGTGCTAGCTTCAGATATCAAGGAGTGACGTACTCCCCATGAATATACCAAAAATAGAGCCCAGAAGCAGCACTCAATAGCAAAAAAATGAATTTATTCACCCAACACAGCAACATTTCACTTCCTCCATGGAAGCATTTTCAAGCTTGGTACATACATTGTCAGAATTTATGGTTTTTGGCCACTTTGCTTGCCAACAAATGGAAAAAAAAGTGATCAAAAAATCCAATGTACACCCAAAAGCAGATAAGATTGGGCACCATTTATCAGTACGACACCGGCCACACATCTGCGGATTATTATTTATTTACCCCATTATTATACCCTCTTATTATGCCCTGATGTACTCGGCACAGATTACATATACCCTGATGTACTCCGCACAGATTACATATACTCTGATGTACTCCGCACAGATTACATATGCCCCTACATTATAAACTGAAATACAAGCAAAACGCCAAACAGAACAACTGCCACGCTAAATCTTAGCTCCAAGAGCCAAATCGTACTCCCTCCATTCTGAACCCTACAGTGTGCCCAAACAGCAGTTTATACCCACATTTACAGCATTGCCATACCCAGGAGTACCCACTTAACATTATATGAGGTATTTGTCTTCAGTGGTACAAACTGGGCACAACATATTGTGCACTAAAATGGCATATCAGTGGAAAACTGCAATTTTCACTTTGCACCATCCGCTGCGCATTAACCCCTTCACACACCATGACGTAATAGCACGTCGTGGTGCGGGGGGTGATGTGTGGAGCCATCTCACATTGTGAGCCTGCTTTATATGCTGCGGGTGTCAGCTGTATATTACCACACAACACCTTTAAAGACATTTTCCTAGAACAACCTCTATGACAGTTTTTAAATTAAGTCTTTAATGCCATGTTTTTCCCCACTAATCCTTAATCTGGTACAATACCCCAAGAAACCCAAGATATAAGGAATGCTAAGGATTGTAAGAGAATGCCGCATGCCCCGTAAACTGTGTGGGTTTATCTACATTGTGTGAAAAGAATATTTGTAAAATCCTATTCGCTGCAATGATACATCACTTTCTCAGAAATGCTTTATGTGAATGTTCCCTTGATGTATGAAGTATGAAGGTACCTGCATAAATCGGAGGATAGTTTCTATGTACGTGCAATCATGGTTCTCTTCTTAATAATTGTATGAACACTTTAATATCATAAACATATTTGCCAATCTACTTTATGGGATTAAAAGAACAGAACACCCCAATAAGAGTAATACACTGTGTTATGGCTAGTGCAGGACCTGAAGGGGCAGTGCATGACTTCTGTCTTTGGTGTTTTTTAAATTTCTCTGGTTCCCTCTGAACTACCACTAAACATAAACAGTGTGTAATTTTTTTTCCTGGAGTGTTCCTTTAAATAAAGATCTATTTATACAGGGTTTCTATGATCCACTGAAAAGGTTAGTCTGGTTTAAAAAAAAACATTTTTTAAATACTTCATTAGGGCATTTTGAGTAAAATTACAGAGGGAATACAATGGCTACAAAGCGCATATCCTTAATGTCTGTGCATTAAATGGACAGCCCATTGATTTTAATGTGTACCATGTAGTGCTTTTCTTCCCCTGTGGTAATGGTGGATTGCAGGGGATTTGCTGCAGGGCTAACCCACAGATTACCAATGATCGCTGGAGTCACAGCAGCAGGACAGCTTGCCATCAGCTTATTTTTGGGGGACCATTCTGACAAAAACCCTTCTTAATGCATTAAAATTCTTTGGTTGTGCCCACAGACTCAAAGCAAAATAATAATGTTTACAAGAATATGTTATTTCATCGGGATCAACAATTTTCAAGAAAACAATGCATACAAATGCATGGTCTATTTAGCCTGTTGCCGAGCAAACCATTGGAATCCCAAGGTGCCATCGTGGAAATTTCCACAAAGGTGAGTATTTCTTTTAAAAACTGTATATGGTGTTTGCTATACATTAATGAACCAACTAAATTGAATGCATTAAAATACCAGAAGGCATGATAACTGCAATAATGTTTATGTACATATTCTTTAAATTCAGCAGTAAATTTCAGGAATCAACTCATGCACTAAATACATTGGAAATGCATTCATGAATATACAGTCTAACAGGTTCCGCAGCTGCTGTAATAAGGTCACATATAGGTTTAACCAAACCTGCCGAATTTCATCAATATCATGAACTCCCATCTTATTGTCTGGAGAATTGGAGCAAACATGACCCACTCACCCACAATATGGTACTAGTGATGCAGAACATGTAAAAGTAATGAAGGTAAATTAATGATACCTAATTTAGTGGTAGAGCAAATACTCTTCAGTTGCTATAGTGATATCAGATGGTGTAGACTAGAAACCACTTAAACATAATGTGTTCATAACAGAACGGAATAATGGAATGAAAAAAACCCCCATAGACATTAAAATGTAAAATGACCATATTAGCTTTCTTTAAGTTAAATAGAATGCAGATATAACTTGTAGTGCTATTGCCAGTAACACAATGAGACTACAATTACCTATTTATATTCACTGTTTCATTGCTATTCAATAAAAATATAATTTTTTAATACCTCAAATGTTTTTTCTACTTGACAGTTAATGTACATGATGTAAGGTAGTAAAAATCAAAATAGATTGAATGTCTTACTAGGTTATATCTGCAGGGTATGAAGTATATGAGTCTAATGTACTGTGTGATGTCTGAAACGACAAGTTAAATTTATATTCCACCCCTTTTATCATAAAACTCTGAGAGGAACAATAGTCTTCTATCCAATGATCCCATCAACACAGTGGACAGGAAAGGAAAGATTTCAATTCAAATTTCTTGTTGTTAAAGGGTAACTAAATGTTCGACAAACTTCTGACATGTCATAGTGACATGTCAGAAGTTTTGATTGGTGGGGGTTCGAGCACTGAGACCCCCACCATTCGCTAAAATGAAGCAGCAGAAGCGCTCGTGTGAACGCTCAGCCGCTTAGTATCTGTTCGGCTTTTTCCGGAAAGCCGATGTATCAGAGTAAGGGCTTATAGACTTTCTATTGAGTCCGTACTCCGATACATTGATTTCCGGAAAAAGCCGAACAGAAACGAAGAGGCTGAGCGCTCACACAAGCACTTCCGCTGCTTTGTTTTAGCAATTGGTGTGGGTCTCAGTGCTCAGACTCCCACAATCAAAACTTCTGACATGTCACTGACATGTCAGAAGTTTGTTGGATGTTTAGTTACCATTTAATATACACAACTAAACAAGTGTAAAAGTTATTTTTATCAAACATACACAGTATAAAGGGCTTAAATTTCAGGGCTCCATACAGCCAAAAAATCTCTTCAGCGGAAGACACAATGTAAAAGGAGTTTTACAGAGAAGGCTGGGGGGGTGGATAGTAAGTGGCAGGAACTCTGTGCGACAAGTATGGCCTTTATGGAGAGAGAAAAACTGAAACAGCTGCCTGCACAGGAATCAGACAGGCCACAGCTTTAGCAGCGCTCTGATCTTCCGATCATAGTCTACCTACTTAATTAGGCACCCTCACTCTAGACTGTGCTTTGCTCAATGCAGGACTGTCACTGCTGGGCACATTGGCCTGCTTCGAAGATATCTGCCTACTCACGCACATGCAGACCTATACATCACTCTGAGACAGGGTTGCTAACTATCTGTAAATTTACGGACAGTCTGCAAAAAAATAGGTGTTTTTTTTTCTGATGTCCGTAGCGTCCGGCAGAAAATAGCACCGTACGGGATTTTTCTGCATTGTCCCAGAACTTTGCTCTGCGCATGCACCAAAATGTACATGCGCAGTGCAAAGGAATAGTAGGCAGCGGCGGTGCCGGGAGTGGACCAATCCAGTCATCTGACCTCACGTCAGCGACATAAGGTTAGATTGACTTAGGTCATGTGACTGGACTGGTCTACTCCCAGGCCGTCACCGACCCGATGCCGGTGTGTACCTGTAATCTACGCCACTTCGCCGATGACCACATCGGCTACTCCTAATGGTGAGTCACATCAGGCAGAGCAGAGAGTGGTAGCGGTAGGCTACCACTACCGCTCTCCGATGTTTGCACTTTGCAGTGTGGCACTAAGTACAGGGGGGCCTGTGTGGCGCTAAGTACAAGGGGGAGCTGTGTTGTGCTATTTACAAGGGGGGCTGTGCGGCGCTATTTACAGGGGGAGCTGTGTGGTGCTATTTACAAGGGGGCTGTGTGGCGCTATCTACAAGGGGAGCTGTGTGGTGCTATTTACAAGGGGGGCTGTGTGGCACTATTTACAAGGGGGGTTGTGTGGCACTATCTACAAGGGGGCTGTGTGGCACTATCTACAAGGGGGGCTGTGTGGAGCTATCTACAAGGGGGGCTATGTGGAGCTATCTACAAGGGGTTGTGTGGTGCTATCTACAAGGGGTGCTGTGTGTGGCGCTATCTACAGGGGGCATAAAGGGGGCATGGTTACTGATGGGGCACTTGTATTGTGTCGAGCACTGAGGGATCATTATTTCCATCTGGGGCACTGTGGATTACGAGTTTGTTTAGACTGTGATGGGGAATAGGAGGGGAGGATGCTGGAAAAGCGAGAAACCAACATGTCTGTGTGTCAAATTCTGCAAAGATGAGTCGTAGCTGGAATAATTCGTCACAGTGGTCTGGGCCGGATGGAGAAAAAAAAGGGAACGTGAACGACTCTAATCAGAGAAAACATCACCCGAATAAGTTAGCGGGGGAAAGCTACAAGCGGAGCTGTGATTGGTGAATTACTCCTACCACACTACCCAGGCAATGGTTTTGTAATGTGTCCAGAAATTTCTGGACAGCGGAGCTAAAAATCACGGACAGACCAACATTTTTACGAAGTGGAAGTTGGCAACCCTGCTCTGAGGACAATGTAAGGAGTAGAGGAGGCGGGTGGATCTAAGGAGGATGAAGGGCGGGCAGTTAAATTATATGGGCTTTATGGTGGCAGTGGTAGCAGCATGTGAACCCTTATTTCTTTTATAGTTTCAGCCAGGCACCTGAAAGTAGTACCACTTGTTATGGTGGCCCTGATAGAAGGCAACAAAGGAATAGAATTCTGTACAGTATTAGATTTAAAGTTCTTTTATATAATTTATTCCTACCATATTTAATACATCTCCTTATATTTTGCATCTAGCTTATTCAAGTGAAACCTCTTAGGATTCTGTTTTTTCAGTACTTCATACTGTGCTGTTTAGCAAATGTGTCACAATGAGTATTTTAGCTTACAACATATACAAGTGTATTTCTTTAATTGTTATGCATTCACAGCCAACAAAATAACAGCAGTGTTCTGGTTATAAAACATTAGCAAAGTAAAAGTGAATTTAATATGGCCTTTTAGATACTAGACATATTTCACAATATTTCAATTGTAATGGGGATTCATTTGCCCTGCATACATAGCACAGTGCTGCCCACTGAGATTTTTAGGTAAAGCACATGTTGTTGCAGTGAATTGTATGCCGTGTTTAGAAACCCTATCCAGCCAAAAATAGGTAAAGAGGTGTCAACGCATGCATGTGCCTCTCTTCATTCAAGTCTAAGGGAGTTGCAGGCTTGAATATCTCAATAATTCCATAGAGTGGAAAGTGGCATGCATATACGTGGCCACCTCTCCTATATGTGGCTATGATAAGGAGTCAGGAAGGGTTTGGGTCCTAGAGGTGGAACGGTGAACCCGACCAAACTTAATCTGACCATGGACCAGGGCAATGATGATGTGGGTCTGACTTAATCTTTGCCTTGTTTAGTGTAAACTCTATCCTGTCTATTGTACAATGAGCTTTTGTCTCCTTGGTTATATTAAAAGTATAGGTGACAACAACCATAACTCATCTTTATATGTTCATTCTCACCTTTAAAAAAAAAAACACCTTTTTGGATAGAGTCTAGCTTAAAGCAGCCCCTCCTTCCTGTCCTACCTTGAATCTACCCGATTTTTCAGTAATATTGTTAATCATCGAAGAAACTGATGTATATACCGCGACAGACAATGCACCAGAAGAACATAAGAGTTCTGAGGTCCTTTGCTCACAAGAAAAGAAGCCCTGCTTAATTACTTGTGTGCAAAATAATACATGGTACTGTCAAGTACTTGTGATGATGGGTGATGTAGCAGATGGAGGATGTTATTTTTCTCCAGGAAGAAACATTTTTCAGCTCAACAGTGAGCTAAAAGTTATAAATGAAGACAAAATAATGTGAAAGACAGAGGGACCACATTTTGATGCTGCATGAATTAGGTTAAGTGTGAGCACTACACATGCTCCAGTAGACTTATTGTGTTTAATAAAAGGGTTGAGAGGAAAAATATTGATGCCATAAGATATGATAGGAGAGATGGATTTACAGAAATGTGGGAACATTGGCTTGTATTTGTGAATACTGTAATAATGTTTCAGAATTTGGCATTATTTTAAGAAAACAGCAGTGAAGGAGGAAAGGAGGGTGAAAGGGGTAAGAGCAAGGAAGAAAATAATATAAGGGATGTTTGTGAGGGTTAGTTTTTGGGTGGGGTTAAGGTTAGGTATACAATATATATATATATATATATATATATATATATATATATATATATATATTTGTTTTATTTTTTTTCTCTCTTTTTTCATACTATGTAACATTGTGATGTATTCAGAGAAATCTTACTTATAACCAGTATTTTTTTTGTTTTTGTTTTTATACTGTAATAAAAAAAAATTCTAAGTAAAAAATAAATAATAATAGGTAAAATAAAATATTAAGAGAAGTGGTTAAAAAGATTGCAGAGGCAAATATTGTAAATGGGCTTCAACACATTGGGTGGCTATAGTCCATTGAACTGAAACTGAAAATTGAAATGGTAACTTCTAAGCAGAAAGTAATATAATTATTCTACAGTGACATATAACACTATAACAATGATCTATATTTTTTGAAGAATATGAATCTAACATAGCATGACATCTTAGATTTTGTGGTATCTGCATTTTGTGGCAATTAGGTAGAGTACACATATAGGGTATGTTCCCACACACAGGGCACTTTGTGGATTTTCTGCAACAGAAAATCAGCAGCAGTATCTAAAAAAAATGCTGGTAAATCTGTAGCAGAAATCCGCACCAAATAGTGCGTTTTTGCTGCGCATATTGCTGTGGAAACGCAGTTTTTTTTCCACAATGGTTTTATCTGCAGATTAAGGTTGAGCTCACACCACCTTGTGCACCGCAGGGAATTCCTGGCGAAAAAATGCTAAACTGTGGTGCAGTTTTTTGACCAGAATGTCTGCTGTGGAAAACTGCAGCATTCAGTCGGCCTGCCAGAGCCTGTCACAGCCTGTGATTGGCTGCAGCGGTCACATGGGATGAAATGTCATCCCCGGAGGCTGGCCTGGAGGAAGAAACACAGACTTCTGGGTATGTATACTATTTTTGTATTTTTAGCGTTGCATTTTTTTGCGGTGGAATCACTGTGATATCGCTGCAAGAAAAAAATGCAACATCTGCTATCTTTTGTGGGTTTTACCTCCCTAGCGAATTCAATTTGGAAAACAACAACCAAGCAGCGTTTACGCAAATACAATTGACATGCTGTGGAAAAAAATTTGGCACCACATGTCAACTTCTGAGCGTTTTTTCCGCTCAGTATTTACGCAGCGTGTAGATGAGATCTGTTTTATCTCATCCACTTTGCTGCTACTGTATTATGCTGCGGATTCTCTGCAATGAATTCCTTTTCGGAAAATCCGCAGTATTTACGTAACGTGTGATCTGACCCTTAGTGTCAAACATTGGCTATAGCAAAGTAGATAAGCACCTGCAGATCTCCAGTAGTTTTTACTGCGTTTCCGCTGTAAAAGCCGCAGCAAAACAAATCTGCTGCGGAATTTATGCTCCCCGTTGAAGTCTATGGGCCAAACATGCAGCATCTCCGCACAGAACATGCAGCATTGACATGCTGCGGAATTGAAAGTCACACCACAGAGCACTTTCCGCATAACTTACTTTCCGCAGGGTGGGCATGAGATTTTCTAAATCTCATTCACTTTGGTTCTACTGTAAGTGCTGTGTAATTTACCAACAAAAATCTGTTGCGGAAATTCCACCGCGTTTACAATACGTGGAACCCATCCTCACTGTATGGATTTTGCACAAAGATCCAGGACATAAAAGTTAGGCCTATGTTTGTTCATGTAAAGCAATATATTTTTTTTATATGATAAAAATATCATAAAATCACATTCATCTAATGATTACTTTCCCATGGACTTACTATTGTACTGCACTCAAGCAAAGGTACGAACTAGTAATTTGACTCCAATATGATTAACCACTCAGAGAAATTGTTACTGTGCTGTATATCTGGCGATTCATTGATAATTAGACAATTAGAGATTATACTCTGTTCATTTCTCTAATGATATTATGTATTCTTTTCTACTATTTAATAGATTCTACGACTATTTAATAGGTTATGGGATTATATCACCTATTAGAAAATCAAACATTAACATACTTTATTGCATTGCAATTGGTGCAGTGTAATTGATACCGTAATAGGAACAACTACATTTAACCGATCCAGCTACTGCTACTAATTGCGTTCACCCTGTTTAATGCACTTTTAGCTGACCAGTTACAGAAATCTCTAGGCATTATTTGAATAAATGTTGGTTGTACAGACTAAAAAAATTTGGTTTATTTGTCGATGACATTATTGTGGCAGTTTCCAATCCATTGACTTCAATGATGACAATAGTGAGCATCCTGGAAAAAATGTGTTTGTTTAGTGTTGAAAGGTTACTACCATCTAAAAAAAAAATGATGGCACATCCATTAGGATATGCCATTAAAAGTCTGATAGATGCAGTTACCAGCTCTGGGACCCACACCTAGCGCCTGACAAGTGTGCTTCTGCAACAACCATAGGAATCAATGAAAAGAGACCATGCGTGGACACCTCTCCATTGATTCTCTGCCTTGATGCGGCGCTACATCACAAGGCAGGGTGTGGGTCAGGGGTCCGTCACTCCAAGGATATGTGCGGGACTCAAAGCTATAAGGTATTTATGGGATATCCTGCGGATCCTGTGGATACAGTATGCCATTAATGTTTTAGATGGGAATACTCCTTTACGCATGAACGTAAACAAGTGCACTAAAGATATAATATCCTGTATGTTTGTTTTTGATTGTTTGAGAACAAGATCCCTTATTTTGGAATCATGTAGAATGTCATCACAAAGTAACTGGTGCTCAATTACTATCATAGACTTCTGACAGATGTTAACTATTACAATGACAGATATACTATACATGTACATATGGTATTCCTTGAAATACAAAAAAAAGGCAACACTAAAGTGAAAGAATATCCAAAGTTCTAAATTTGTTTAGAAATCTTCCAATCTCATTTTGTTTTTTTTTATTATAACATAGAAAGAAGCAGAAAAAGAGTCACATATGTTACTAAACCAGAGATGAATGCATTCAGAAAAAGGAATAGGCAGAATATAATCACTTCGGTCAAAACTGCCTCCAAGTCCGTGCCTCACCAGCGAGGTCCACCTCACAGTTTGAGAAGCACAGAACTAGGGCAAGCATCTTGATACAGATGATCAATAATAAAAACTACTTATAGTTGACCAACTAAACACATCCTTCCACAACTAGACCTTAGAAAATGAATAGATAAACAATTAAGCAAACTACATTCCTAAGAGACTTCACTCATGCCCTTTTATAACATTAGAGATTATCATCAATTTCATAGAAATATCAATATCTACAAATGACGTATTTTCTATGCTCCATTAGAGTTAACCAATACCATCCTCATTTAGTTTTCAATCCTAATAATAAGGGTTTAACACTTTGCGACTAAGAGTTATATTACATTCCTGGTCTTTGTGACATTAGGAAATAGAAGCAGACCTGGTAATTCAATATAACCTCTCGCAATAGCCTCTGGTCTACAACACTGTCCTTACAAAAAGACTTTTAAGTGGGAAAGGCAACTAGATTTTTGAAGTCACTAAACAGGTAAAATATAACTCCTTCTTTATCATATGATTTACAATTACAATATCTGCTGGATATCTGAAGAATCAAAATGAGCTCTATTCCATATATGCTGGCTTTATCTTTTGATGCAACCAGTGTGGAAAGACATAGTTTGAGCATAAAAGTTGTTCTATAGAACACATGTTTTGATCCAGGAGAAAAGGGACCGATTTTCCTTTCTGGCCCGACATAAATAGAAGTTGTAATTCTTGCATTTATTTAAACTACAATCACTTACCAATGGCCAGTTTATACAAAATACAGTATGTCCACTCTTTCCCAGAAACACGTTTATGATCAATAAGTTATGATTTTGAGCTAGGTTCCTGTGTTACTACTATTTGTTTTTCATTGGATAATCTTTATTTTGAATACTCCTATCACTCTGTAAAACATTTAATATTTTATGTAGGTAAAAACCTTTATGTTACAATTTTATCTCAATTTTCAGTGTGTCAATGACAATTATTAAACAAAATAAAAAAAAAACCTGTAATAAAACCCATCTTGGTCTATGTTATTAAACTGTGATTTCTAGCATTGTGGGTCATACATAGTTCATTTTTAATACTTAGAAATTGCATTCAATTATAAAGCCTTTACTTCAGAGAATTAACCATTGGTGGTAAGCCCCAATTGCAGACAGCCTGAACATTAGTCTATATGATGACCTTGGCAGACAGTTTGCATTACTTATCAAAAATACATATCTTTACTTATTTTAGCAGAAGTTTAATTAAATGAGAAGAAACATTTTTTATTTAGCTTGAACAGTCTCTTGGTAGCTGGTTTACTGGGCATTATGTCAGATGAGGGACAGCAGGAGAGTTCTAGTTCTTGAAAAGAAAATCACATTAAAATTCTCAATCTAGTTTTAGTTTTTATAATAGTGACAAAAAGAAGGAAAAACACCCGTAGAAAGAGTATGGCAGCAGCACAAGTGTTCTCTCATGTAAACACACTGGCTGCTACACTATTAATAATTTAGCTACAATTATTAGCCGTCCCACTGAGAAGTGAGTGGGTGTCTGCAAACTTATGCCAACAAAGCAATTCTAGTTAAGCATTTAGCAAAATAGCTTATCTAGTGTTTAAAAACAAAATATAGTTCCCGGCAATTCAATAGCGCTAAAGCAATACTCATAATTAGTGTAAAAACATGCACTTTTACTAGGTGAAAACTGTAATCATAGTAGTGTATGAAGATAAAAAGACAATAAAAAAGTTCTAGCTGCATACAGTTTTTAACACTTGGGTTTCATCGTTCATCACAATTACAAGTAGTACAGTAAATCGCTAGAAGGAGAAAATGATCTATTAGCACTTCAAAAGCATACTTACACATCAAAATCTGTAATGGAGGTGTTCTCCATAGTAACAATAGGCCATCAATGTTTGAACAGTGGGGGTCCGACTCCTGGAACCCCAATGATCAGCAGAATAAAGGGGTAATTTCACTCCTTCATGGTTTATCCAGGCAGAGCAACCTATCTGTACATGTGGCTATTCCTAGTACTGCAGCTCAGGTCTATTGAAGGAAAAAGGGCTGCGCTACAGGAGCAAAGATGCAGGTATGGATGAATTTTTGTGCCTACACATCAAAGGGGCCACAGTAAATCATAACATAGCTTTATTCTGCTGATCATGGGGTACTGTGAGTTGGACACCCACCTATCCCATATCAATGGCCTGTCCAAAAAAAAGTTATTGATATCATTATAAGCCCAGAAAACCCTTTAAGACCTGTAAAATGCATAACAGTGTATTTTTGAGTGCAGATTTTATGCTGTGTCCCATCTATGTCTAATCCACAGTGGTAGCACTTCCCAAGAAGTTTCCAATTAAAAATTCCTATGACTTTGTTACAGGTAAGCTTAGCATTGACAGTACATCTTGTGAACCCCATAACTTTGTCCATGTCAAACACTGAAAAATATATTGATAAACCTGAGCAACCATGAAAAACAGACAGAAACATAAAATTACATAAAACAACATACTAATTAAAAGCTAACAGGAGACCTGCAACTTCTATTTGTGATACTTGAAACAAATTCCAGAATATTGTTATTGCACTCTTAGGGGTCACTAAGGTGATACAAAGCTATCTTTAAGGCATATGAGTTTCTAAAGGAAGGTTGGGAAACTCTTTGGTTTAACCCCTTCAGGACCAAGCTCATTTTGGCCTTCAGGACCAGACCCATTTTTTCAAATCTGACATATTTCACTTTATGTGGTAATAACTCCGGAACGCTTTTACCTATCAAAGTGATTCTGAGATTGTTTTCTCGTGACACATTGGACTTTATGATAGTGGAAAAATGTGGTCGATAAATTCAATATTTACCAGTGAAAAACACCAAAATTTGGTGAAAAATTGCAAAAATTAGCATCTTTCTAAATGTAAATGTATCTGCTTGTAAGACAGGCAGTTATACCACACAAAATTGTTGCTAATTAACATCCCCCATATGTCTACTTTAGATTGGCATCGTTTTTTGAACATCCTTTTATTTTTCTAGGACGTTACAAGGCTTAGAACTTTAGCAGCAATTTCTCACATTTTCAAGAAAATTTCAAAAGGCTATTTTTACAGGGGCCAGTTCAGTTGTGAAGCGGCTTTTAGGGCCTTATATATTAGAAACCGCCAAAAAGTCACCCCATTTTAAAATCTTCACCCCTCAAAGTATTCAAAACAGCATTTAGAAAGTTTCTTAACCCTTTAAACGTTTCACAGGAATTAAAGCAACGTAGAGGTGAAATTTTCAAATTTCATTTTTTTTTTGCAGAAATTCATTTTTATTCTATTTTTTTTGTAACACAGAAGTTTTTACCAGAGTAATGCAACTCAATATTTATTGCCCAGATTCTGCAGTTTTTAGAAATATCCCACATGTGGCCCTAGTGTGGTAATGGACTGAAGCACCGGCCTCAGAAGCAAAGGAGCACCCAGTGGATTTTGGGCCTCCTTTTTATTAGAAAATATTTTAGGCTCCATGTCAGGTTTCAAGGGCTCTTTCGGTGCCAAAACAGTGGAAATCCACCAAAAGTGACCCCATTTTGGAAACTACACCCCTTGAGGAAATTATCTAGGGGTCTAGTGAGCATTTTGACCCCGCAGGTTTTTTGCAGAAATTATTGGAAGTAGGCCGTGAAAATAAAAATCGTCATTCTTTCAAAGATTATGTAGGTTTAGCTAATTTTTTCTAATTTCCACGAGGACTAAAGGAGAAAAAGCACCACAACATTTGTAAAGCAATTTCTCCCGAGTAAAACAATACCCCACATGTGGTTATAAACGGATGTTTGGACACACGGCGGAGCTTAGAAGGGAAAGAGCGCCATTTGGCTTTTGGAGCTCAAATTTAGCAGGAATGGTTTGCGGAGGTCATGTCGCATTTGCAAAGCCCCTGAGGTACCAAAACAGTGAAAACGCCAAAAAAGTGACTCCATTGAGAAAACTACACCCCTTGAGGAATCCATCTAGGGGTGTAGTGAGCATTTTGCCCCCACAGGTGTTTCATAGATTTTATTAGAATTGGGCAGTGAAAATAAAAAAAATCCTTTTTCTTCAATAAGACGTAGCTTTAGCTCCAAATTTTTAATTTTCTCAACAAATAAAGGAAAAAAAGAACCCCAACGCTTGTAAAGCAACTTCTCTGGAGTACGGCAATACCCCACACGTGGTCGTAAAATGCTGTTTGGGCACACGGCAGGGCTCAGAAGGGAAGGAGCGCCATTTGCTTTTGGTGTACAGATTTTGCTGCATTTGGTTTCTGGTCGCTATGTTGCATTTGCAAAGTCCATGTGGGACCAAAACAGTGGATCCCCCCAGAAGTGACGCCATTTTGGAAACAACACCCTCAAGGTATTCACCTAGGGGTGTAGTGAGCATGTTAACCCCACAGGTGTTTTGCAGAAATTCGTGTGCACACGATGTGGGAGAATGAAAATGGGAATTTTTCCTTAGATACGCCAATATGTGGTGCCCGGCTTGTGCCACCATAACAAGACAGCTCTCAATTATTATGCGGTGTTTCCCTGTTTTAGAATCACCCTACATGTGGCCCTAATCTTTTGCCTGGACATTCGACAGGGCTCAGGAGTGAAAGAGTACCATGTAAAATTGAGGCCTAATTTGGCGACTTATAAAGTATTGGTTCACAATTGCAGAGGCTTTGATGTGAAATAATAAAAGAAACCCCTGAGAAGTGACCCCATTTTGGAAACTGCACCCCTCAAGGCATTTATTAAGAGGTGTAGTGAGCATTTTCACCCCACGTGTCTTTTCCATAAATGATTGCGCTGCGGAAGGTACAAATTAAATAGTTTCCCTAGATATGCCAATTCAGTGTCAAATATGTCGTGACCAGCTTGTGCCACTTTTTTTTTTATATACACCGTTCACCGTACGTTATAAACTACATGTTACCTTTATTCTGCGGGTCAGTACGATTCCGGCGATACAAAATTTATAGAACTTTTTTATAACTTTTTGCACAATAAAATTACTTTTGGAAAGAGAATGTATTTTTTCTGTCGCCAAGTTGTGAGAGCCATAACTTTTAGATTTTTTCATCGATGGAGCGGTGTGAGGGCTTGTTTTTTTGCGAGACGAGTTATAGATTTTATCGGTACCATTTTTGGATACATGCGACTTTTTGATCACTTTTTATTTCAATTTTTGGAAGACAGTGACCAAAAAAACAGTAATTATGGCAGTGTTTTTGAGTTTTTATTTTACGGCGTTCACTGTGCTGGATAAATAACATAATATTTTTATAGTTCAGGTAGTTACGGACGCGGCAATACCAAATATGTATGGGTTTATTATTTTTTTCAATAATAAATGACTTATAAGGGAAAAAGGGCGATTGTGTTTTGTGTTATTATTTGAAACTTTTATTGTATGTTTTCCAGCTTTTATTTTTACTTTTTTTACACTTTTTTTTACACTTTTCTTTAGTCCCACTAGGGGACTTGAATGTCCAACTATTTGTTTGATGTTCTAATACATTGCACTACCTATGTAGTGCAATGTATTGGAACTGTCAGTTGTTCACTGACAGCAAGCCGATTAGGCTCCGCCTCTGGGCGGGGCCTAATCAGCTTACGTAATGGCAGACAGGAGTCCATTGTTAGGGCTCCTGTTGCCATGGTAGCAGTCGCCAGCCTTGCCATCGCATGGCAAGGCTGCCGATTTTCTACAAACCTCTAGGATGCAGCGATCACAATGGATCGCTGCATCGAAGGGGTTAATGCCAGGAATCGGAGCTAGCTCCGGTTCCTGGCGATAGATCGGGGTGTCCGCTGTAACATACAGCGGACACCCACTGCTGATGACGCCGGCTCAGCTTCTGAGCCGGAAGCTGAGCCGGCGCCATCTTGCCGATGTTACCGGAAGCCTCCTGGGCCCCGCCGACGACGGGGCATAGGAGGATTCCGTTACAGGCTGATCGGGAGGTAAGCATTAGCCCTCCGATCGCCTTTGCAGCCACCGGCAACGCAGCGATCACGTTGCTGGGGTGCCGGTGGCTATAAACTCCTCACATGCTGCGATCTCTATTGAACGCAGCATGTGAGGGGTTAATCGGTCGGATCGGAGGCTAGCTCCGGTCCTGGCCGATACCTTAGGGTGCCAGCTGTAACATACAGCTGTCACCCGGTGGTGATGTCGCTGGCTCAGCTCCTGAGCCAGCTTCATCTCCATGACGTATATTTACGTGAAAAGGCGGTAAGCCACCGATTTTAATGACGTATATATACGTGATCCGGCGGGAAGGGGTTAATACCTGAAATCAATACAAAAACAATAATGAGTGATAGGTGATTGTTGGTGGTATTAGAGAAATAGCTTGAGTAGCCTTTAATTTTACTAAAATGCCAAACAATGTTATACTATAGATTCTCAGATTTACCCCAAATAAATAGAAATTTTACAGACAGGGACCAACTTCTATGCTCTTATGCCACCGATGTAAAATAATTTAAAATAGAGTATTTTATTGGAGTTTGAACTAATGTAAGAAAGATGACCCAAAACAGCACATAGGACCTAATGAGCATAAGTTTTGGCTTCTCTCCCATTCACTAAACCTTGCAGGCATTCAGCAGTTACAAAAGTTCTCACATTTTCTACTATAGGTCTCTGTGACTCTTTTGAGATAGAAAGAATAAAGTTTAGGGATCACTGAATGGTTCTCTTTATACTTTAGTTCCAATCTGGAGAATCTAATAATAAATAGGTTACCTGTACTACAAGTTTATTGGCATACATATTAATTCTTCTGTGCAAGGTTTCATTATAGTAAGAGATTGTCTATAACTATTATTTTCATTATTAGTTTATTTTGAAATTTGGAATCAACTTAAAGTGTCTTTTTGTTAAAAAATTTTGTTCAGCGAAATGCTCTGGATTTAAACTGCAGCCGAGGTAAATTATGTTGCAGGAGTTGCAGATATGGGAACCTGATATGTGAACTTCCTGAGTTCATGAATTGATCCAACAATTTACTACGGCAATAGACATCATAATTTCCATAATAAACCAGTTGATGGCCAACGTCAAAATTCCAAAAATAAGAAATAAACCAGATGGAACAAACAAAATTGAATGCATACATTCTCAGATTTTAATTCACTGCCATCAGTAAATTACCAAGTATTATGAATACTACAGGTCAACAATGGGCAAAAGCTGTATACTGCATAAATTCACATTAATTTTTTGTGTGTAAAAAGTGTTATAAACATTAGCATGAAGTGTAATTTGACATTATGGAATTACATGCAGGCCTTTGATGTTAATTTGCTCTATTAGGACATATGGTAAGCTGTTTTGATAAGACAACCCTTTTAGTTGTTATACAAGAGACACCTAAACCACTTTCTGGCATCACGATTCATAACATGGTCAATGTTACAAATTACATTTCTTCCACATTATATTCTAAGTATTTACCATGTGTGTATTAAAGAGGCACTCCAGCAATTTTTTTTATTTGCCTATGTAGTTCAGCATAGGCTATTATTAAAGGATAAATTAGAGGCTGCTGTGTATGCCTTCTGTATATCTGTTTTAGTTTATGTAGCCTTTATGGGTTGTTTTTCCATCTTAGTTTCCTCTTCCCCTCTGATGTGGCTCCCCTAACGCAACCTACATTTACAATGATGCTTCAGGCTTTGCAGAGACATAGGGGACAAAGTTTCATCACACTCACTTGCTCTTCCCTAGGTCCTATCTAACGCAAGTGATAGATCAGTGACATAAAACTGCTGTCCCCTAATTACAGAATCTCGGTATATCCTATGTGATGTAGCTTCACACTGCTCTCCCTGCCTCCTGCAAGTGATACATTTCTGTCAGTTTTTACACAGGATGCAGTGAGGAGCAGCATCTCATAGAAATACACTGGAGATTCTTCACCCAGCACTCACAGATAGAATGATTAGCTGCAGGGTTAAAAAATAACTCCCCTGACTCACAATAACTATCTATACCAAGAGTCAGCAACCATCGGCACTCCAGCTGTTGTAAAACTACAACTCCCAGCATGCAGACAGCAAAAGGCTTTATTTTTCCACCAATGACTGTCAGGTCATGCTGGGAATTGCAATTTCACAACAACTGGAGTGTCGAAGGTTGTTGATCCCTGATCTACACCAAGGACTCACCTATTATATCACTGCACTCCTGGTCCCTAAGATAGAGAATAAATAATCTCTTCAGCAGCACCAAATGGATGGGGGGCATACATACATACATACTAACACGGAGGGTGGAACTGGGGGTGGCATACATACTAACAAGGACGGTGTATCTGGGGGGGAGGAGAAGGAGGGGAGGAGGAGAAGAAATCAAGATTCATGGATTTTGTGGTCTTTTACTGTTGTCAAAAGCCTTTGTATTTATATTTATGTCTCAGTCTATAGACTAGCTCAATAAAGTGACACTGTGTTTAAATTCAATAACAAGTCTAGAAATCTATCTTTCGCCTCATAACAGGGTATCATGTCCCTTAGTTTATTCTGTATCTGTTTAACATGTTGAATAATTATTGCCCAAAAACTTATAGGGGGGACTACACCAAGTGACATTTATTGAATCAATGCTTAAAGATGATCTGTCACCAGTTTATAACTTCCCTTTCTCCTACCTAATCTAATAGGCACTTTGATGTAGATTACAGTTTTTTTGTTTATTTTTTTAAAAATATTTATTATTGACCAAGTTATGAACATTTTTCGATTTATGCAAATTTTTACCAAATGCCCAACTGGGCGTTTTTTTTTCTATTCAACAAGTGGGTGTTGTATAGAAAAGTGTATGATGCTGAACAATCAGTGTCATACACTTCCCTTCATTCCAGCCCAGCTTGATTAGCAGAACAGCGTGATCTCATGAGATCATGCTGTGACGTGACTTCCTCCCGCTGGTCCTTCCTGGAATGATGGAAGACTGAACAGACCTCGCCCCCAGGTGCTGCAGATTCGGATAAACGTCCTGGCACGGCTGGAGGCGATGTCTGTTCAGTCTTCTGTTGCTCTGTGAAGGTCCTGCGGGAGGAAGTCGTGAGATCACTCTCTGCTGTGAATCAAGCTGGGCTGGAATGAAGAGAAATGTATGATGCTGACACTTAGTGAATAGAAAAAAATGCCCCGTTGGGCATTTAGAAAAAAATAGCATAAATTGAAAAATGTTCATAACTTGGTCAAAAATACAAGGTTTTTTTAAAAACAAAACAAAAAAAAACCCAGTAGTTATCTACATCAAAGTGGCTATTAGATTAAGTAGGAGATAGGAAAGTATTAAACTGGTGACAGCCTCATTAACATTAAGCTACTACACTAGGTATAGTATTGAGATGAATGGGTCTTTAAGTACTAAAGCCCAGTAGATAATAAGCTGAAATGATATTTATATTTATTTTCCTTTGGGGAACTAGATGCAGAAAACAGAATCACACTGTGAAAAGTGCCAGTGCTTTAACTGAAAATGAAAAATATGTTTAATGTTCCTTATTTATTTTACTTCTTTTTTTTATATATTATAAAAAAAATATTGCAAAGAGAAAAGAACAATTCACCTTATAGTCTATGTGCATATTTTTTATTTTTTTTACAGATATTGTTTTTTCAGACGTAGTCTTGTCCAAAGGCTGTGTTTGGTATTACAGCTCATCCCCACTCAAGTGAATAGAGTTGAGCTGAAATACCACACACAGCCCATGAATAAGAGACATGTTATGTCTTTGTTTTCTAATGCCTTTAATTCAGAAGCCATTTCTATGCTTCAAACGTGATTATTTATATATTGATTAGTAATGTTAGGCATTTTATCAAAAACCTATCATCATTACATTGGTGCCATTATTTAGGTAGCACAAAATGACACACAGGCACATTACACCATTATGCAGTCAGCGGAGTAGAGAGTGGTCTCTTTCTTAGGTCCTGATTTCATAGGGTGAATGGTAAACTCTGACTTGACTCTTTCTTTGCCACAAGATCAGAAGTAATAAGCAGTCTTCAGTTTGGACACATTTGAGGAAAGTGGCCCATATAGATTTAAATAAACATTTAAATCTATTGGTTGTTCTTGGTAACAAAACTTGCATACAGATATCTATTGATACAATTTTATAACGGAAAATTGTACACATTTCTTATTTGTAACTGTCCTCCAAACAGAAGAAAACGGTCTATCTAGTACTAACTGTAGGTGGCTACCCTGCAAGTCAATGCCCAACCCTTTATAGAACTTTGAAACATGACTTGGGTTATCAATTAAACCAGAGACACAGCACTGCCTGAAGCATCTTGTCAGTTACATAGTTACATAGTTACTTAGTGGCTCTTAGAAGGTACTGATTTTCTTTGTGGAGATCCATCTGGTAGGGTGTCTTTAGGACAATGCAAGCTCTCTCCTGCAGAAAAAAAAACTGTTTCAATAGATCCCTTAAAGTTACTCACATATAAGTGGTACTAAAGCTATTTTTATTGTTTTCCCCAGGGAGCATTGCATAAAGACCCTCTACCTGCTGGATCTCTGCAAAAAAAAACAAAAAAACACTATCTCCTGAGATCAGAAACTTTTTTTTTACTTTTTCAATGGTTTTCAATGGCTTAAGTGATAAGTTCTCACACTGCAGCAAGTTATTAGACTCAGGACAAGGATTGCTACATCTGTACTATTTGTGACTAATGTGCTGTGTTTCCTGCTAGAATATAACTTATTGAACTCCTATAACTGCTCCTTCTCTTTTCCTTTGTTTCAACTATCATATTTCCCTAAACACAATTTACAGAAAAATCTCCAAGCACCTCACATTTCTACACAATATAACTTAGAAACAGTGATTTCTTAACATTAAGCTTTGGAACAAAGCTATAAAAATAAGGAGTATCCCAATAACAACTGTCCAAATAGAAAATATTGACTTGCTACATACCAGTGAACTAGAGAATTGTATTATAAATTATCCTTTCAAGCATAAACGAAAGGTGGACTTTTAGTACATTACACATAGAGGAACACATTTCCTTCCTAATAAATAAGATAACAAATAAATGACTTGTACTACTTTATGAATTATTAGAAAAGTTATAATGTTCCAGCTTTCTAATTTTTTATTTTATGCTATATACATTTTCTTCATGATCTCTTCTAAGAGAATATATATAGTGTATACGGTATATAAGTATCTCCAAACAAATACTTCTACATAAGCATGTACTGGATGCCTCTGCACTGAAAGGCATAGTCCACAATACTTTTCTATACATTAGAATACCAATGTATACCGGCCCAACACAGGATAAAAAGGACGTGTTTTTGACCTTCGTTTGGTGAATTAGGCTTATGACTTCATTTGGTGTATGCGCCAGGAGATTTCCCAGCGCATATGCCGAACGTGTTTACAAAACACATTACAAATGCCAGTTTTAAACTTATCTAGGTTGAATGCTTATGCAACAGAAATGCAAATCTATGCCCTATATGAGCAGTCCTACATTTGCGCCATAACGTACAACAGTTTCAGGTGTAAATTATGATAAATCTGTCATTCCAGCAGAGGCAATACTTTCTAAATCCTACTCCCTTTTTGCCACTTTCAGAAAGGGGTGAGAAAAGTTAAAAGTCGCATATTTTTGCACAACTATGGCATGCGTCAAATTATTTAACTTTTTTTTTATGCCAGAAAATTGCCCTAAACCATTTGAAATATTCCCCCCACTATGTTTTACAGTCAACATTTTTTAAGATATATGTTTGCTATCAGAGGATAAAAAGGATGTGTTTTTGACCTTCGTTTGGTGAATTAGGCTTTTGGCTTCATTTGGTGTATGCGCCAGGAGATTTCCCAGCGCATATGCCGAACGAGTTTACAAAACACATTCCAAATGCCGGTTTTAAACTTATCTAGGTTGGCAGAAATTACGCCAAATATGTTAAGAGGTGCAGACCATTTAATATATTTTTTAAGATATTTGTTTGCTATCAAAAATTTGGCATAAACTCGTTTACACTTCGAGGCTTTCAGACCTGAACTTCACACTACAATTGTATTCAGTCTATGCATTCATCTGTAAGCTAAATGCTAGGATATTTTAGTGAACTATCAGAATAAGAGAGAGATTTGCGCTGTTGACATTAAGTGGACAGAAGATTGCCTACACTTAATATATTAATAACAACCCCCTTAGCTCTTAGACTAGGGAAACCGAGACCCTTAATGTTATGAAGAATTGAAAGGCAAGGTATATTAGAATATTATAATGCTTTTTATAATTTAATCTTAAAGCTTGTTCAAATAAAATAGAAAACCTCTTGAATTGTGCATATTATTAATATCTAGGCAATATCTGTCACATGGACTAATTTTCACTAAGATAATCCATTGCAGACTAACTTTCTTTTTTAATCATTTAAATTCTCCTTATAATAAAAGAGGAGTTGTTTTCCATCAAGAACATTGAATTTCCACTCCCCTGTACAGCAATACCACTACGCATACCCTTTCCTAACTTGTCAGTGGTATTTTAAGGAGATAATTGCATTTTCAATAGAATGTATGGAGAGATAAATGGTGCGTAAATCAATAGAGACTCCTCGTTTATTGGTTTATGTGCCATTTATTTCTAAGTTTGCTCTTCAGATAATCCAGATATTTCTCTTATGCTCAATTTAAAATGAAAAAGTCCCAACGGAAGAAGAGATGTTATTCAAATTTATAGCATCTTGAAAGTTCAGCAAAAGTTGACATCTTAAAAATTCAAGATCATGAAGAAGAATATCACAAATTTTTATGCGTTCAAAAAGTTGTTTACTTAAGGATATATTTAATTTTTTAAAGCTTTAACACTTTCCATAGTATGTTTATACTGTGCTATAAATCTCTAATTGCCAATATTTAATAAAAAGACAGATTATAACTAATGTTTCAGGCGGTTTTACACTGCATACAAATTTATGGCTAACAATTCCAATGGTTTTGTGTAAAGGACGATGAACATGGCTGTATTATGGCTCCATACAACTTTCCAGTCATACAGAGCCATATTCAGGCATTCACAGACTACTGTGAAGCTCTACTGCTAGAGATGAGCGAACCGGGACAACCGAACCCGGTTTCGGTCCGAACATCGTGAAAAGTTCGGTTCGCAGCAAATCCGAACTTCACCGGGTTCAGCCGAACACGTTTTGACCGAACCCGGCTTATGAGTCACTGATTTTCCGGTACGCGACGTCAGGAGATAGTCACTGTCCAGGGTGCTGAAAGAGTTACGCGATCGGCAGTAACTGTTTCAGCACCCTGGACAGTGACTTCCGATCACAAGATAAATCAACGTGTAAAAAAAATAGAAGTTCCTACTTACCGATAACTCTGTGCTTCTTCCTCCAGTCCGACCTCCCAGGATGACGATTCAGTCCAAGTGACCGCTGCAGCCAATCACAGGCCGATCACAGGCTTCAGCCAATCACAGGCCAATCCCAGGCTGCAGCGGTCACATGGACTGCCGCTTCATCCAGGGAGGTCGGGCTGGATGCCGAAAGAGGGAAGCGTCACCAACGCAACGGTGACGCGTCCCTCTCTTGACATCCAGCCCGACAACCCTGGATGACGCGACAGTCCATGTGACCGCTGCAGCATGTGATTGGCCTGTGATTGGCTGCAGCGGTCACATTGGCTGAAACGTCATCCAGGGATGTCGGGCCGGATGTCGAGAGGGACGCGTCACTAAGGCAAGGAAGTTCTCGGTAAGTACGAACATCTTTTTCCTTTTTTTTTTTACAGTTTGCTCTATATTGTGATCGGAATTCACTGTCCAGGGTGCTGAAGGAGTTACTGCCGATCAGTTAACTCTTTCGGCACCCTGGATAGTGACTATATACTGACGTCGCCTAGCAACGCTGCCGTAATGCCGGGTGCACACATGTAGCCACCCGTCATTACGGGAGCTCCATACATGATTTATTATGGGCTTTCTTGAATTACAGGTTCGGTCCGAATCAAACTTTTTCAAGAAATTCGGCGAACCAGCCGAACCGAACTTATCATAAGTTCGCTCATCTCTATCTACTGCACCTCAGGATGCCTTTGACTCTTCACATGACATGCTCCATCGAATGCTATATTATGTAAGTATTCCTCCCTAGAAACACTGATTTTATAGGCAAATAACCCTGTAATACAGCACCACATGAAGCACCATAGAGCAGCACACACATGCTGTTTTATGGCTCTTTTTTGTATAGAGGTGTAACAGTGCTTTCATCGCCATTTGCCCCTGATTTCTAACGGTAGGATACACAGGTTTTCTCCTTTTGGAATTCCTACAAATCCAACATATAATATAATTGTGATGTGCTCCTTTGGACTCTGTATGTACAGAGTTCCCCTCTCCTAGAAGCATATCTTAAAATATACAGCATATACAGCAGCCTGTTTGGCACCATGCGGAGGCCGTGCACATAAGCCCTAAAGCTGGTTGCATCAATCATAAAAATACACAATCAAGTAAAAATTCTCACAGATTTAGATTTACTAAATTCAAACAAGTCCACGTTTCTAAATTGATGCATGTGATTTTGACCATTTCAATAACCTTTTTGTATTTAGTCTCAGATTGGTACATAATTATTATACTTAGATCAACTTCAGGGTCTATATTTAGGTTTAGTGACTAGACATCTAATAACACAAATTAAATATTTGTATTGTGAGGGTTCTGTGTTAACTGTACATTTTGAGGCAAATTTTCTTTAATATTAGGTTATTAGGCCATGAGAAGCAGAAATAGATCCCTGTTCATTCAAAAGGGCTATTATACCCAGCGTAAAAACAAATAATACATAAAGCCATGATGCAGATGTGAACAGAGCCTAACCTTTATTTCATAAAACCATGATACCCCTTTGATGTTCAGCAATACATGTAATGTTAGAGGATTAGGAACAGACCTTTGCTGGCCTACAAACTGTTAGAAAAATGGGGATAAAGTATAAGATTATCTGGATGCGATACTTTCCATGGCTACTCATTCTTTAAAAAAGGTAAAAACGTTAAAGCAACAAAATTTGGTAATTATGTTAAAAATAAATATTTTGATTTATCTATCTAGTTGCGGAGGTCATTTTTGCAAAAATGACAACAGGCACGGCTGCCATATTGGTTCTCACTTCTGCTATATTTTCATGAACTGACGATTAGCTATTATTTTATCTGCTTATGTTATCAATGCCAAAGTGACAGTTTTACCATCAGCGTCTCAGAAGCGATTTAAAAAATGAGAACCAAAATGACTGCACTTCCAGTTATCACTTTTACAGAATGGCTGTAAAAAGAAACAGGAAAATGCAGATATTCCAGTAAGTAAATAAAACATAGTTATCCAACTGTGGCTATTGCAGTAACTTCAAAATCCTCTCTAAGGGCATGCCCAGACGTGGCGGATTTCTTCCGCAACTGTCCGCATCAATGCTGCATAGAATCTGCGTTGCAGATTCTGTTGCGGCTCTGCCCAAAATGTGCAGTAAATTGATGCGGACTAGCCGCTGCGTATTGAGGTGAAAGTACTTCCCTTCTCTCTATCAGCGCAGGATAGAGAGAAGGGCCAGCACTTTCCCTAGTGAAAGTAAAAGAATTTCGTACTTACCAGCCGTTGTCTTGGTGACGCGTCCCTCTTTCGGCATCCAGCCCGACCTCCCTGGATGACGCGGCAGTCCATGTGACCGCTGCAGCCTGTGATTTGCTACAGCCGTCACTTAGACTGAAACGTCATCCTGGGAAGCCGGACTGGAGGAAGAAGCAGGGAGTTCTCGGTAAGTATGAACTTCTATTTTTTATACAGGTTGATGTATCTTGTGATCGGAAGTCACTGTCCAGGGTGCTGAAACAGTTACTGCCGATCGCTTAACTCTTTCAGCACCCTGGACAGTGACTATTTACTGACGTCGCCTAGCAACGTTCCCGTAATTACGGGAGCCCCATTGACTTTCTCAGTCTGGCTGTAGACCTAGAAATACATAGGTCCAGCCAGAATGAAGAAATGTCATGGTAGTAAAACCAATACGCTCCGCAGCACACATAACATCTACATAAAATCTGCGGACTTCATTGCGGAATTCTGAATCTCCATTGAAGTCAATGGAGAAATTCCGCAATGAGTCCGCAACCAGTCCGCCACACGTCCGCAACAACCATTGTATTCTGCGGACACCAAATTCCGCACCGCAGCCTATGCTCCGCAGCGGAATTGTCCACAACGTGCAAACGAACCCTACTAAAAAGCTGTGGAAGGCAATGGAGAAATGTGTACGCTGCGGATTTCCGCTGCGGAGTGTCTGCAGCGGAATTCCAGAGCAATTCCGCCACGTCTGGCCATGCCCTAATAGCTAGAACCAAGTAATTGATCATCAGACAGGTACAAAGCTCATCAGGTGTTTTACATAAAAGTCGACCGCATGCCTCACTTTGCTGTTTTATATATATCTATATATATCTATCTATATATATATATATATATATATATATAGATATATATATATATATATATATATATATATATAGATATCTATATATAGATATATATAATATTTCTTCAGACCTTTCAATAAACAGTTCCAGGAACCGTGGACTAGAAAAGTTATATTTTATCATTGTAATATTTATCACCTACAGTAGTTTGGAGAAATATAAGATATTCTCTAATGTGATTACATTTTAGTAACCCAAAGTGCAATAAAACATATGAAATACCATCTAGGCAATAGTGTAGAGAAGCAAAATTGAAAATATATCAATACTCTTTCTCTCCTAAATACAGCTGCTTCTTAAGGAGCATAAATATAGTAGAGAACAATATATAAGAATTTGGTAATTTAACTGAAAGTACTTTATGTTCTCGGTAATACACTAAATTTCACAGTTCTATTGTATATCCAGCACAAATCTATGGATAGTGAACTATTATTAAAGGTAGCTTTAGTTTTACAATGAATTTATATTTCAAAAGTTGATTATTCAAGACACTTCATACAAAAAAATAGGTGCTTAGTTTATTATTTGCCTGTCTTGTACATGTTTCTCAATCCTTCATTTCACATTTCAATCAGGACAAGGCAGTCAGTTAATGACATCTTACGTATAGTCTAGACTATCAACTGACTGTCAGAATTCCATTTTAACAGACAAGTGCAGTCTAAAATGGGCTGTATGAGATGAAAAACAGTGCTTATTTTCCTGAAACAGCGCCACTCTTCTATATGGTCTATGTCTGGTATTGCAGCCCAGCCCCATTCACTGTGTTGTATTTTTTGCTTAGACTTGTTTCAAATTGAGATGCTACTCATAAAACACATCCTGGCAGATTACATTACAGCAAGTGTTGAAATTCAGTTTTGGAAGCTTGTACTTAGTATGGACAAGTCCTAGTGACAGGTAGTGCTTACGCCTCAAGTGTGAAGAAGAGTGGAACCGTTTCCAGAAATACAGTAAAGCAGACCCTTTTTTGCAATTTCATACAACTCCTTAAGCGTTTTAAGGACACAACCATTTTTTTATTTTGCATTTTCGTTTTTCACTCCCCGCCTTCCAAGAGCCATAGCTCTTTTATGTTTCAGTCAATAGAGTGGTGTGTGGTGTCAGGGCTTGTCTTTTGCTGGAGGAGTTGTAGTTTCTATTGGTAACATTTAAAGTACCATATAATGTACTAGGAAACTGAATAAAAATTCAGTGCGGGCTGAAATTGCAAAAAACTGTGATTCCTGTTTTTGGGTTTTGTTTTGACATCTTTCACCGTGTGGTAAAAATGACAATTTAACTTTATTCTGTGACTTAATATGATAATGGTGATACCAAATTTATATAGTTTTTTTTTTATAGTTTACTACTTTAAAAAAAAAAAAAGTTGTTTTGTTTCATCACACTCTGAGAGCCATAACTTTTTTATTTTTCTGTGGATTGAGTGGTTTGAGGGTTTATTTTTTGCAGGTCGAGCTGTAGTTTTTATCAGTACCATTTTTTTTGGTCACTTTTTATTAATTTTTAGAACTAAGTTGACCAAAAACAGCGATTTTGGTGTTTTAAATGTTTTATTTTTTTACGGCGCTCACCGTGCGCATTAACTAACGCCATATTGTAATAGTTCAAGCTTTTACGGATGCAGCAATCCCAATTTTGTTGACTTTTTTTAGTCTTTACATTACTTTAGAGAAAAAATGGGAAGTTTTTCTTTAACTTTTAATATTTTATAATTTTTTTCACTACGAAAAACTTGATTTCACTTTTTTTTTACACATTCTATTTGATTGGTAGTACAGTGGTACAATACACTGCAATACTAGTAGTATTGCAGTCTATAGTCATCTTTACACAGGCCACAGGCTGAACAAAGGCAGTGTGACGGCAGACCTGGGGGCCTTCATTAGGCCCCTAAGCTGCCATGACAGCAATCGGCGCCCCCAAATCACGTTGCGGGAGGGGGGCAATGAGCTGTCAGAAGGGGCTGCCCCCCTTTTCAACGCCTCAGATGCTGCGGTCGCGATTGACTGCAGCATTTGAGGGGTTAAACGGTGAGGAACAGCGCGATCTCTGTTCCTGCCTGTTAGTCCCAGGTGTCAGCTGTAATACACTGCTGACACCCGAACCGTGTGGAGCGTATGAGCACGTTACCTAATTTTCCCCCTGCACCAGGACGTACCGGGAAGTCCTGGTGCTTGAAGGGGTTAAGGACCTGCCTATCTTTAAGAACTTCACACATTTTTTTGTTTTTCCATCATCAAATTCCAAGAACCATAACGTTTTTAGTTTTCTGCCGATGTATCTATAACTTGTATTTTTCAATGGCACCATTTTTGGGTACCTTAAATGTATTGATTAACTTTTATAAATAGATTTTGGGAGGGAATGCAAAAAAACAACAACAAGACACAAACAGCAATCCTGCCATAGTTTAGCCTTTTTTTTCTTCACTATTTATCGTACGGTATAAATAGCATGCTAACTTTATTCTATGGGTTAGTACTAATGCGGCGATACTAAATATGTGGAATATTTTACATTTTAGTACTTTCAAACAATAAAAGCACATTTTATAGAAAAATGTTATTCTTGTGAATCTGCATTCTGAGATCTTTTATCTTTTTATTTTTTTGTCGATGTATCCAATTGAAGGCTTGCGTTATGCTGCAAATCCGCCAACAGCTCCTCAATAATATTGGTTCAATTAATTTAAAAATTATCCACAATAAGGGATATTTTCTAGTAGCCTGAACAGAAATAAACTAAAGTGAGCCTTTTCCCAACTTGCAGGAGTCTTTACCCTTAATGTTTATGAATGTTGTTGTCTTTAGCGACCTAATGCTTTATTCATAGCCAGAAGCCTAAAACCGTGGAAATAATTCAGATGAGGTCTTACCAAGAAATCATGAACATGATGAAGTGAATAATCTTACAAATTCATAAAGAAGTTATATAATGCAAACAAATAATAAAACTTTTGGAATGTTGCCAAAACTAAGCTCCAGCATACATCACATTTGGTTTAAAGTTCATTTGCATAATGGACAGTTGAGGGAACATGTCCACAACAGTACTTATGCAGGGTACTACGTGAAGGTAATAAACACTAATGTTTATCCTGTGGATGAAGAAACTGAGCATTTAAAATCCTCCAATTCCCCGACACAAGATTGCAGAACAAGGGTTTTTCTGCGGGCCGACGGACCGCAACGAACCCCTGCTTTTGCAGACCGCAAAAGCAATATGATCGCGTGCATGAGGCCTAAGTGATTTTTAGGTCTTTTTGTGTGACAGATAGGACTTTATTTAAATTATTTGTACACACATAGGGGGAGGTCTATGCTAGTTTTCTGGCGTACAAATGGTGCAAAAGTCCCAATTTACAGAAAAACAAATGTTTACTTTGGCCAATTTCACACGACAGTATTCTAATGAGTATTCTAGTATACTAGTATTAGTATACTAGTTTTGGCTTCTAAATAATTAACCAAAATACTGCCATGTGAAAGAGACCTTTTGCAGCATTTGCGTCACTCATGCCACTTTATTGAAAAGTGGGTGGAGCTTATGACAGGCCCTCTCCATATGTCCTATTAGGGCATATGGACATCATAGAGGTAGATCCCTCTTTTGGGATCCCGCTCTATGTGCTAGAACGGAGAGTCGGTCTAGAACAAAGACTCCTGCTTTGGCGGACCTGGCGTGTCCATGCATTACAGGGGTGGCCAATCTGACACCACCGCTGCTTCTATTTTATAAACAGTGCTCAATGAGTGCAGAGATCGAGAGGGCACCCATCCGGCGGCTACACAATTATCCATACGCCCGAATTCTGCAGTGCTGTGTTTTTATGGCACTGCAGAATAACGCCCCTTAACAGCCACCGTACAAACACGTTTTTAAGGGGTTAAATGCTTTTTTAATCCATGTGGTGTATATGTATATATAGTATTCTTTTATATGAAAACATACTTCTTTTTCCTTTAAGTGAACTGCACCGATGGTATTTCTGTTTTAATATTTCTAATTCATTTATGACATAATAATCAAACTGATATACCACAAGATTATTGTGCTATTAAAGAAGGTTAATTGTTGCCTAGCAGTGCACCTATAGTAAGAATAATTGATAGTTTTGCAGCTATGGTAATAAATATGGTTAATGATAATTATTAGTTCGTTTGCTGGTGCTTCTAAAATTATCTGACACACAAAGAGACTGTTAGACATTTGCAAGGCTAAACATTCCATGCGGCAGTACTGCCAACTACACTTAAACATCCCTTAGAGGCCCTTATGGAGACACCACTTTACATAGTAAATCATAGTAGTGTATCATTTACTTTAGAGAAGAATAGTAATAATCAATATCATTCCGAGTAAGTTCAGCACTTTGACACCCTAGTTCACTGAAACAGTCTTTGTAATTAGCCCGTAGGAAGCTGGCAATGAAACATGCCCATAATACTTGCAGAAAAAGAATGGAAGTCTCTAAAGACCGGAATATATGTGGGAAAGAACAAAGAAGACAGAAAATCCCATCTTTTGTAGGTTCATATTTAAAGACTTGCTGTTAAGTCATTTTACTCAAGTCCTTAACGCTCTGTTAGTTGTACAGAACACGCATAAAACTGGACCCTCTCAACTGTTAATATTTTGAATTACTATTTCCCATGAACAACCTACAAGATCAATACTTGGAGATGTGGACGGGTGAGCACAGTGATGGAAAGTGTGAACACCAGAAGAGAATATTGTGATCTCAAAAGGTCAAAACATCAATAAGAAATGTTTATAATGATTCAAGGTAACCTGTGAATCTTCAATGCATCATTTCATGCTTTTAACTCTCAACCCTTATTGTCAAACGTTTTTTTTTGTTAAAAATCATATAAAACAAAGTTAAAAAAAAATCCTATTACTTTAAGAAGGAGATTCCCCAATGCTTAACTTTTGTTTGCATTAGGGACTTGCATTATCACCAGTATCAGCTTATACAGGGGACGAAAGCTTCAACTGCTTAGGAGTCTCTACCGCCCAGCTATATCCAGACCTTGCCAACACTCCTACTCCTAAGTATCTCCAACACAATAAATAATAATTCTTATTATTATTAAGTATAATAATAGTTTTATATGTGGAAGAGGTAGATATACAGTTTTTACTAATATTTATTATTTAAGGTCAGAGATGTGTTTCTTATCTTGTAATGCTAACTACATGCTTGTAACAGTAAGCTTGTTTATTGTCATATGGAAAGGGGGATAAGCAGCTCTGAGATACCTCTGGCTCTTTGCCAAACAAAACTCAGGTATGCCAAACCTTGTTTTCCCCAATAGGGACACCGGAGGACAGTTGGGTTACCCGCATACAAATCAGCTTGTCCTCGGATCCTATTAACACCAGCAGGACCCGCCGATATTTACTGTATGCAATGTGTCCCGATCCGTGGGTATGTGGACCCACTAGGCCGCACCGCCGTAGCAGAGTAGCAGCTGGCCAAACAACAGTCCTAGTACAAGAGTACTTTTGATAGTCCAGACAGTAGCGGAGGCTAGGCACAGATGAATTTGAAGGTGCATAACAGCTGGCGTGACAGGTGGAACAACACGACTCCAACACTCTAAGGCACAGGAACAAATAAAGCACGGGATACAGGTAGCAGGGCATGGGAACAACGGGAACAGGATAACACTAAGGGACCATTTGCTAAGACTAACATGGGTAAACACAACAACGCTCAGGCAATGAGTGAAAGGGATGAGCCCTTTTTACAGTCCAGCGTGATCATGGGCTAATTAGTGATTTTTTACATGTCCTTTAAGGTCGGGCGCGAGCACGCATGTGCACCCTACGTAACCAGCATAGCAACACGGAAGTGAGTTCCGGCTTCTCTCAGGAAGGAGATGCCGCCCAGCACTCAGTCGTTCATGATCGGGGCCATCGGTGGGTAAGTCAGAACGACTGTCCGCGGCTGTGGACGTTACATAATGTTTTTGCTGAGACTAGGCATGCAGCAATGACACTGCTAAAGAGGAGAGGACCCACACCAAATATTTTGCCCAGAGGCCTCCACCAATCTTGATTTCATCCTTATTATCCCCATTTCTCTATCAAACTCCTTTTATGAAAATGTTTCCCTTTTATGAGCAGAAGTGATACTGATGGCAGGAGGAGATAATTCAGATTCCCTAATATGCAAGCAAAGTTTCACTAAATAATGGACCTTCCATTAATAAAATAATATCTGATAAGTAACATGTACATGACTGAAAGATGTACTGGACACGGCAGCCGTTGAGCATTTCTAGAGATACTGTCGATGCCATCTTTTATGATATTTTAAGCCAAATTTTAGACCATATTTCAGAAGCAGATGATATATTGTAAAGAAAATGAGCCAAATGACAGAAAGCAAGTGCTGCCATATCTCTAAGCTTCCTGAAGTTATAAAGACATTACAGTCTCACCTTTATATGACACCTTTAAATTAGCTTCTCAGGAACGGACAGTAAAACCATCACTTTGTTATGGATTGAACATGAACGTGATAGTGACAGTTGGTCATGAGTTTGTGAGAAGCTCATTTTATAGTGCCAACCAATATGGCTGCCCTTCCTGTTGTCAGTTTAGTAGAAATGGCTGTCGCAAACAAAGCAGTAAGATACTAATATCTCTGTAAGTAAAGAGACATAACTACTAAACCTTGGCTGCAGTTCTAATGTCAGAGTAACTAGTATATGGCCATTTTAAGATATTTTGCACTGATTTTGAGTTATATTGTGTTTTTTTCCCTTTTTTTCATATGCAAAGCTCGTTTAAAACCCTTTAAGTTGCAGTTGGAAACCCAATAATGGTCATATATCAATAGTGTCATAAATCTGACAGGTATAGCCCCACATCCATGCAGACCATTATTTTGGCAAAAAAAATACCAATTTACAGATAAGAATTATATTGTCAACATGTAGCTACTGCTTCTTAAAGGGAACCTGTCACCAGCATTTCACCTATTGAACTCTATTCATCCCTCACTGGCCGCTGCTATCAAAAATTCATTGTCGTTAGCCCCTCTCCTAAACTCCTCCTCATCCAATGCTGAAATCTCGCCTGTGAAATCGCTCATGCACCCGTCATGCATGGTCCGACACCCTTCCCTGCTTCGTCCGGACCTCAAATCTAGTTAATGTGCATGTGTTGCTATCGTGTCTCGTTGTGTGCATGCACTAGAACTGGACATCGATGCACAAGTGCGGGATTTTGTGTGTGCTAGGGGAGCTGTCAATCAAAAGTAAGTAGGCGGGGTTAACTCAGAAAGGCTCGAGGAATGAAGATATGACTCTCTTATGCTCATTAGCATATGTCACAGGAAAACTAAAAAACTGAATACTAAAAAGGTAGGTACAGAGCCTATTGAGAATATAATTATAGGTTACATACAATTTATTTTTCACCCACTTCCACCAGGCATTGCTGATTTAATAGGTGAAATGCTGGGGACAGGTTCCCTTTAACTAACCCTCTTTTTAAAAAAAAAACTCAGGTCTGCTGGTATTAGAAGTAAAATTGTATACAATATCTTAATAAATATAGGTATAACATATTTACACAATTTTTATGGTATGCAATCGATACACAAGCAATGACCTTGGCTCCACTGTTTTGTAACATACAGTATTTAACCTAAAGGGAATCTGTCCCATTAAATTTGGTTTCCTATATGCAGATAGCATGTTATAGAGCAGTAGGAGCAGAAAAGGCTTATTTATGTTTAATTCATATATTTATTTCTACAGTTTTTCAGGGAAACATGTAATGTATTGATATAAATCTCTGCTCACTTATGAGACCAGTGTGCGGGCCTACTCAGTGATTGACAGCTTCCCCTGTATGTGTGTGCATACAGAAAAATTGCCAATTACTAAGTATGACTGCCCACTGGATTCAAGCCCTGAATGAGCAGGAATTTAAAGTGTTAGTCTAGTTATACTATCCTGCCCGAACTAACATCGGGCATGGAGAGATGCTCCTGCACGCTGGGTGGTACTGTTGCCGTGGCAATCGTGCATCCCCCAGAGGGTCTCGTGCATGGGTCCAATTAGTAAGAATTGGACCAGTGCACGATACTCTCCTGGCCTCGTACGGATGCCACATCAACAGTACCTCTGCACGCTTGATTTAGTTTGGGTGTGAGGGTATAACTGGACAGACACTTTGAAAAAGAATACAAATTTACTTACTTTAGATCCCTCTGCTCAGCTTCTCCTGCTCTACACCATACTGATTTCTGATCAGACAGCATTTTTAATGTGACAGGTTCACTTTAACATCTCAGTTTTAATTTTGTAACTGAGCTGCCACTGTTTCCTGGTAACTAGAAGAAAGCATCATGTAACTCAAGCTAAATGGAGAAGAAAGCATCATGTAACTGAAACTCAAAATGAGATAAGTAAGGAAAGTATTCAAAAGCATTTAAAAAAAGTTAATACTTTTAAATGTATTTATGTGAGTACAAAACGTAAAACAATATGTAAAAAAAATAGATTTTTGAAACCGTTTTGCACAAGCATTTTGCAAACTGAATATAAAATCTTTGGACATTTTTCTACTTTCTTAACATACTGTATAAATAAGGGAACAATCTGTAGAATTAATGTTATATCAAGAAGAATTCGCTAATATAACTGTACTGAGAAAATAGCTAATGTAGTGGAAATGAAAAGGGATTGTACTTTTTTTTTAAATATATTTTTAAAGGATCTCTTTTGAAGAATTTACTACTTACTACTGGGATCCCCAGATATCAGCCGTTATCGGTCGCATATGTATTGGTAGCAAGTGCTCAATTGTCCCTTCAGATACAGCACATGGAAAATAATACATTGCATGGTGCTCAAAAAAATTGATGGACTATCCCATGTCGTCCACAAAAACAGATGGTCTTTGTAACCACTACATTTTCTGTTTAATTGATTGAGGCCTCGAATGAAGAACCCCCTCTATGAACTCAGAATTACTTCATAGGGCTTTTGAAAATGGCTTTTCTAAATCAGACAACTACTTTGACTAAAACACATTTCCAATAAACCAATAAATCCACTTATGCCAGTGAGCCTACTGCCTGCATACGTCAACTAGAGTTCCTTACCACTGACCTTCCTATGGTCAAAACTCACAGACATAACTGTATCTCCACATTTCCAAAATAAATCCCAACTACCCATTTTGATTTCCTTGCTACCAAATTCTGGAATGAACACAATCTAATTTTTACATGAAATGTTCTTTAAACAACTGTGGCAAAAAAAATTAGACGTAGATTTGTCCCCCATACAAGATGTAAATTGCCTAGAAATGTTTCTATTATTCCCGATTTCCTAAAGGTTTACTCTCCAAAGTATATAACAGGCTGTTCTTACAATCAGCTCTGAGTAAATATTCCTGTTCTCCTAGGAAAAATAACTCAAAGGAGATGGTATACAACGCTCTACCGATCAAAGGTGATAGGACTGTCACAAGATGACCATTGCTGGAGGTGTGGTAAAGAAACAGCCACTATCTCCCATATTTTGTTCCATTGTGAACTTGTTTAATCTTTTTTGGACTAAAGTGCAACAATATACTACACGAGTTTGTGCGAGTAAGCTTTCATTATCCGCTGAGCTGATATTGCTGTGGTTCCCCACTCCTCAGTTTTAACCCTCTAAAAACAACCTCCCCACTACCCTGCCTACAGCTGTGAAACTAGTTAAATGGGGATCCCTTGATCCTCTGCCTACAGAAAAATGGATAGATAAGGTGCTTCAAATTGTGAGATTAGAGGAGCCTGCTAGCTGGGAAATCACACCAGATATCTGAAGCTGTGAAAATCTTGGCATGGTTTTCATAAGTTAGAAATCCCTTCCAGGACATCCTGAATACCCCGCTTTGTACTTCTATATATTTATGTTTAGACCTTTTTGTCCATAGCGCTATTTGCCACAAGTTAGTTACTCAGGCCCCCAATGGGTCCTATTCCCCATTTAGCTCTGTCTTTTAACTGCTTATCATTCTCATTACTGTCACACTCCCAACTGTTGTGTTTTTTTTTCACATCTATTGTACATTTTGTTACACGTCATCTGTATTGCACTAATTTATACTTTGGCGTTTCAGATATTATTCATGGCTATTTGAGCTTGCCTGCCCATTTTCTTCTGTACTGCCGATGTCGTTTTTGATTCATTAAAACAGATTTTAAGTGGAAAAAAATTAAAATAAATTTACTCCAGAATCCAGAAGTTCTAATATTCCAGCAACCTTTTGAATTTAAATGTTTTAGTATTTTATTTTTCTGAAAGGTCTCTTTCTATTGCCATCCAATAATCCAGATAATAAAGTCTATTAAATTAAATCTATTTTATGCTAAAAGTTCATATTTCTAATAGTCAATTACCACAACTCTACTACAAATGGACTGCAATGTTCTTCCCAGTTAAATACTATTTTTTTTTTTTACAGAATTTGAAATGTATTGTTTTTCTAGGTTCACAGCAGCAATGTTGTTGAGCAATAGCAAAAGTCTTCTCATAGCCATCCCGCTAGCATCAATATTGGTGCTACGTTATTGACATGCGGATCATGTACCAGCTTCCCTTTAGCCCAGATGAGTCACTCTACCAGAACAACTGATTTCAATACAGGAATATTAATAAATTGTGCAGAAAGCAGAGTCTATGAAAGTCTTTTCCTGAAAGAGAACATCCTTATAAAGGTTACTAATTGAATTCACATTTGTAAGCAGTAGAGAAAAAAACAGAGGTATGTTTTTCTAAAATGTATAGGAAGGAATGGAATAATTTATTGATTTTGAAAGGGGAGAGAATAATAAGCACATGGGTTGTATTCAGTAGAGGAAAGAATGGATTTCTTTGTGTGTTTTATTGCACTTGTAACGCAAATAAATAAAAAAAATTCCTCTTATCTCATCAACATAAATGTAATAATAGGTAATGTGATACCTTATCAAATTAAACCTTTTTCTTCCTTCTATGCTTTCATTATTGCTGTAGACAGTTGCAAAGACTGAGGTTCCAATGTGAAAATATACTTTTTATCAAATTCAGTTTGCAATATATTTCAAATTCCGAAGATGTCATATCAAGATATAATGAGGCATGGTTGAATCATAGGTATAGTCAAACAAATGTCCTCTTCACCCCGGGATTTATGTAGCTGCTTAGCTGTTTGAAATGGATTTAGTATTTGAAATAACCCTAAACCTTACCTTTGGTCATGTGGTCATATGCTGTATTCTTCTGTACACATGGCTAATAAATAACTTTATGGATTAAAAATGTATATTTCTATACAGTAACAAAGGAATTTAGAGTTATTGTAACTACCCCTTTCCGTATGACCTATTGATATAGATATAATCTGGCAGACCCAGTCCATCTTAATAATACATGGAAGGCCTTTAAATTGAATTAGTGCCATGTAATACTGAAATCCAAGGAACAAAGTTTGAGGTCCAGCCCACGATATGATATGCAAAAATGCAAAACTGTTTATTTGAGTCAAAATTAAAACAAGAAATTAAAAAATCCTGGGGAGAGAACGCCTACGCGTTTCGAACTTTTCAGTTCTTAATCATAGCTACTCTCTGGTATATAGAGTCTGGTTTTATGGATCAGATGTTGGAAAAAGCAAGGAAGTGGGAGTGCTTAGAATTAACCCCTTCAAGTTGATTGGCTATTGGGTACACAGTTTCTTTACACTCTTTTGTGTTTGATTCAACACGATGTGTTTGGATAGTGTAGAGAAACAGTTTGGTATTTTTCTGTATGATATATCCTCCCTAGGTGATTATACGCACGTTGCGACGTTCTTCCCAAATGGTTAAATTCATACTTGCCATAGAAAAACAAGTTAATGAACTCCCTAGCTTTATAGTTCATTGGAAATAGATATGAATTTAATTAATATGATGGACCATTACCATCTACAGTTTTTTACATTAGTCTATCTAAAGAACTTCCCTTTCTCTATTATCCCAATTCTCATAGATATCTTAAATGTGGTTTAAAAAAAGTTGAATGATATTGCCAAGATAATAATACGTTTGTGTACCATAAAGGGTTAATCGCTTGATTTGGCAGCACAAGCACCCTTTGCCTCACTATCCAAGCACCTGATTTATAAATGGCTTAATTTGTGAAATGACACAACTTTCCAGGGTACAGATAGATAGATAGATAGATTGTATCTTTTAATCTAAAGAGGTGATGTACATATGACTCTAATATAATAAAATGCCTCGCTCATATTGTTTATTCAATTGTTTGCTTTCACTTTTTCTCCTTTTTGTGATTTAGTTTAGTATGCTGCTAAAAATGTGCAAAGAAAATGTGTACCCAATACCCAATCAACTTGCAGGGGTTAATTCTAAGCACTCCCACTTCCTTGCTTTTTCCAACATCTGATCCATAAAAGCAGACTCTATATACCAGAGAATAGCTATGATTAAAAACTGAAAAGTTCAAAACACGTAGGCATTTCCTCCCCAGGATTTTTAAATTTCTTGTTTTAATTTTGAATCAAATAAACAGTTTTATATTTTTGCATATCACATTGTGTGCTGGACCTCAAACTTTGTTCCATGGATTTCTACCTACTCCCGACGTAGCTCTCTTGCCCGTGCGCCGCTCAATCATGGAATGTGGCATCCTTACTTCAAATGAGTGGTGAGCGGACCAATTTTTCTTGTATATTTTCTACTTGCGATGTAATACTACATTTCCCCTGCAGCGGCCCTACAGACTGGATGTTAAGGTCTGTAGCAGATTCGGAGCCCAATGGCTGGAATGATTAGGCAGGAGGGTGCTAATATATCATAAGGCAGGGCTCAGAGCTGTAAAGCATACCCCTATCTGATCACGTATATAGAAAACCACGCTTTACTGTATGACGTTATTGGACCAGTCGGGTGCCGTCTAGACTCCACACGATAGTTTTAACATACAATGATTTATACAAGTTTTAATTTTGTAAGTTTAACATTAAAGTGAAGGGAGCGTACTAAAATGGTGTATACCAATCTAAGAGGAGGAAGTGGAGCAGTTTAACATTTCAGTTGGTTCAATGGGAAGATCCACTGCCTGGTATACAGGAGTCTCCCACTGGGCTGTCTTTATTTAAAAAAATAATATAAAAAATTCTTCATGATGAATCCCCTTTAATTAACTTAGCTACTTTGGCATAGCAACACTATTTCTGAAGAGTGCTAATTAAAAAGATTGTTTCAACTGGACAACCCCCATATACATACTATACAGCAGGACTTGCAAGGTAAATGTAACTTTACATGACTATATTAAGTCCTTCTGAGTGGAACGCCTCTTGATCATGGCTTTCCACCATGGCTAATGAAATCTATAAAGTCCATATGATATAATTGGTGCATATGGACATATGAACAGGGGTTATCCTAATGGCATAACATCTTTAAGCTATTCCTTAATTTAGTTTAAAAAAAAGCCTCCAAAAGTAGAGCTTCACTTTTATTACATTAAATGGGTTTTCTGAGCTAATGAAAAACACAGAAAAGTACCTGCAGATGTAGCCGTCTTTACCTTGACTTTTAACGCATTAAATAAACAATGACTAGATCTCTTATCTTGACTTTTTCAATGACTTTTCAATGGCTTTTGTTGTGTGATATCACGCTGCAGCAAGCTATCAGAATCAAGTTAAAGATGGCTACATCACTATATGTGTCTGAATGCTCAATAGATGATGCCACCATAGTTCAGAAGTAGTTATTCTTCATTTTCATTATGTTGCCCAGCTGTTTTTTTTTTTCCGTTTTTTTTTTTTCATTTTGCTATGACTTGCTCTAGGCGGGATTACCATACAATAGACTACAGTTCCCATCATTCCGCTCTCCTTGCCCAGACATTGTCTCTATTTACAGCTGCCTGAATGCTATTCTATTACAATTTATTTCTAGCACTACTATGTGTTTCTCTGATATATGGCGCTATTAGCCATACCTTTAATTATTTCTACTTATTCTGCGGTTTTAGTTTCCTATCATTAGGTGGTGGGGAGCCCATTTTATTTTGCTATGGTGCCCTATGAATTCTAGTTACGCCCCTGCTAGAACTAGACTGACTTAAGAAAGCAAAACTGTACAAAAGCGGTTAAAGACGTATTGTAACTCAATGTAACAAGGCTTATAGTCTTTCATTCAGTGTATGCAGAATGCTGGATGTCATTAGGCTACTATTTGCTACCCATGAAGGAGACAAAGATAACAAACAGTTGAATAAAATGTTCTATGATGTACTAATAAAATGTATTTAGAATTTTCAGTATGCATCAATAAGCAAAAAACATTGCGTACCTCCTTAGAAGACTGGATTCACAAGAAGGTACAATAAGGCCCATAACAGACCATGGGCACCGTATTATGGATTCGTACATTACGGATTTGTAATATGGACATTTGAATAATCCTTTTATACACTTCCACATAATACAGCAACCATTAAACTTTCACAAGTTAAATTAGATTTATATATTCATATATGAGGTATTTATATGACTTGTTTGTGCTTACAATAAATTGAGATAAATATTAAAAAAATAAGGTTTAATAAACAGCTCACATCAGGCTTAGCAAAAAACAGCCAAATTTCACCACAAATATACAATAACTTCATATTTATAGACACTTCAAATTGGAATACACAAGAAGAAAAACAAATTTGTATAAAACAAATAAATAAAGCAGGCATAAAATATTCACGTAAACAGCCTATACTAATGTTCTATGGGAAGCATAAAATACACAAAGCTAGCTGTTAAGCATTATGTATGTAGTTACTGCAGGGCAACCATGATTAAAACATAAGGTTAAAATCACTTATTCCTCAATCGTATGATTAATGATGCAGACCCTTAGTAGTGACATTGCAGCAGTGCTGAAAAATGATGCAATTACTCTTTTTGAATAGAAAAGTAAAATACATGTTAGCAAGGAGCAGCATGTTCAATTTAATGGTTAACTAGGGTTGTTGTTTACCTCGGAGCTGTGACATGGGCCAGTTTTGGAATATTAAAACAAAAATACATTAAACATGCATTCATTTGACTTCAGATTTCTTAAACAACCAGATTTGTTATATAGTACTATTTTTTCTTTTCTGTATAAAAGTGTAGAAGCCACATGTTAGCTATTAGAGATTGGGAAAATAAATAAATGTATCACATGTATTTTTTCTAGGTATCCTAGTTTTATGCATTTTTTCACACAAACGTATTTCATGTGTGTGTGCTGTCCATTTAAAAAACTTACAGCACACTGACCAACGCAATTTAAGGAGGCTATTCATACATCTGTGATTTGTCACGGAGCATGTGTCCTTTGCGTGAAACTCACAGCATGGCTATTCTGGTCCATTTTTGCAGATCAGAACGCTTATGGGTGCATGAAGAAAAACAGAGCGCACACAGACGACAACCGTGTTCTTCCCATTTTTCACGCATCAGTTGCTAAAAAATGCAGAGAAAAAGTAAAACCAAGAAGTGCTTGCAGAGGAGAAACACAGACGAGAGAAACAGGTGACACACGAAAATCACTCGGACAGTCATATGCATGAAAAACTGCACTTTTTTTGTGGAGGCAAATTCACTTGTGTAAATAAGGCCTAAGGCTATGCAAGATAGCTAGATAGATACATGCGGAAACTAGAACATCACACCTATATGAGCTTGTTGAACAGTCCATTCTAAAACCTTGGGAGTTATTATGGATTTGAGTCCCCTTTAAAAGCAACAACATCCTCCATTCTTCTGGGAAGGCTTTCCAAAAGATTTTGGAGAGTGTTGGTGGGAATTTGTTCCCATTCAGTCAAAAGGGCATTTGCGGGGACTGGCCCACAACCAGTGTTCTAATTCATCCCAAAGTGTTTGATGGGGTTGAGGTCAGACATCTATGCAGGCCACTCCCGTTCCTTCACACCAAACTCATCAAACCATATCTTTATGAAGCTCACTTTGTGCACTGAGCACTGCTGCTTCCTAGAAACTTCCGACACAAAGTTGAAAGCGTGCAATTGTCTAACATTTCTTTGTATACTATATAATTAACATTAGCCATCACTGGAAATAAAGTGTCTAGCCCAAACACTGAAAACGAGCTCCAGACCATTATCCCTCCTCCACTAAATCTTTCAGCAGGCACTATGCAATCTGGTAGGTAGTGTTACTCCTGGACGCTTCCACTTCACAATAATAGTAGTTGGATTTGACCAGGGCAGATCTAGCAGAACAAAAAATTCATAAAGACATGGTTTGCCAAGTGTGTTGTGTAGGAAACCAAGTGGCCGATACAAAGCCCTGACCTTAATTCCACCAACCTTTGGTATAAATTGGAACGCTGGTTGTAGGCCGGACCTACTTGTCCAATATCAGTATCTGACCTCACAAATTCTCTTTTGGCTGAATGGGCACAAAATCCTGTGGAAAACCTTCTAGCCACAAAAAGGGGCCCATCTTCATAATAACGCCCAAAGGTGTAACATGCAGTTCTTGCAAGATTTGTTACAGGACCCCACCTGATTTGTGCCATTTGTAATACTGGTGTGTTATTATTTGGAAGGGCCTTTGGGCCCCTTAGACTCTAAGGCCGGAAAGATAGGAAAGGAAAGAATAGAAAGAATAATATATGGATTTGAGAGAGAGGGAAAAAGAGAAAAATACAGAGAAAGAGAGCGAGAGAGAATATTAGTGGAGCAAGAAGTAAGAACATTCCCTATGTGTCACAGCAGAAGGAGATAAAGTTTAGTGAGCTCCAAGGAAACCGCTAAATTTAGCAAAGTATTTCTGGTGTCTCCATGTCCTGGATGTTGCTTTCTTTAGTTGTCAAGTATTTTCTTATAGAACATTTTGAATAGACAAATAAAGCACACTTAAAATTGTGCAATTTCCTGTGCACAGTATGAAATACAAAGACTAAAATCACATAATGAAAATGAATAACATTTTTAATTACATAAGGAAGCAGAAGTGCCTTTCTGTTACATTTAAGAAACAATATGGAATATTTTTATCAAATAATCAAATCAAGTCAAAATTTGCATCGCTCTAGAAATAGGGGGGAGCATTTCCAGCTCATCAAGTTACATCTGTCAGTTCCTTTGTCCTTGCGCAGATAACAATGGAAAAGGCGGCATTAGTACAAATGATGAAATTAACTTTAAGTCAAGTGAACTTCACAGAATAAACTTTCCTTTTCCTCTTTAAAGCTACAACGAACACACGAGACTAAAATTGGCAGCACCTCTTATTGTAATTACATTTCATATGAACGAGGTGAGTATACAGAGGAAGAACTGTATTGAGACGTAATGATTTTTAACATACAATGTAGATGCAGTACCAATGTGTCTGTATACATTTGGAGTATTGTCAGTATGAGGAGAGCTGGCCAGGGAATGTGAATTCATAAGGTTACTAAAGTGCAGAGTTTTTTTAGTTTTGTATTATCATTATGGTCAACTACTATGATCTTTTCCCAAGAATTCTTATCATTTATGATAATCCAGATTTACTTGCAGCTCGATGGAAAACCACAGACAAGCCGTTATTCACACGACAGGGTTTCCCGGCTGGGTGATGGCCGTTCAAAAAACGGCTGTCACCCGGCTGCAGTAGGAACAATAGACCCCTAATGGGGCTATTCACACGACCGATTTTTTGACGGGCCGGGAAAACCGTCCGTCAAAAAATGGGACATGCCCTATTTTCGGCCGTTCACCCGGCCCCTATAGAAGTCTATGGGGCCGGGTAATACACAGCCATCACCGGAATGTGTCCCGAGTGACGGACGTGTCTACCATCGCTCGTTCTCTCCCCACAGCGCAGAGTGCATGTGAGGAGGAGGAGTTTATGAAATTCAAACGAATCGCTGTACGCTGGAGGTAAGTTTCTACAATGTCGGGGTGCTGTATGTGTGGCAGGGCCTGGGTGTACAGCAGATGGAAGGGAGCACTGCGCTGGCTCCCTGCCCCTGCTTGTTTTACAAGCGCCCTGGCCCAGCGACACCTCACATAATAGCTGCAGCGGCTGCTACTGCTGTAGCGACGCCACTATAGCAGAGCAGGGAGGTATCTCCCTGCTCTGCTATGTGCTAGCCCCACTTTAGCTCCCTGATGGAGCGGAATCCCCGTGTGTTCGGGAATTCCGCTCCTGGACAGGACGCTTGATGTTTGATGTCTCTGTCCATATATGGACAGTGACATCATGGGAAACTCCTGAAGCAGAATCCCCGAACACTCTGTGACCAGGGATTCCACACCAGGTGAAGCCAGTATCGTTCAGTGTCCATAAATGGACAAAGATGATAGGGGCTTTTCCTGAAGTGGAATCACCGGCCACATGGGGATTCCCCTTCAGGAGTTGCCCCTGATGTCACTGTCCAGATATGCCCGGCCGGGAACGGATGCAAAACGGCCGGGAAAAACGGCCGATTTTATCGGCCGACACTCGGACTCGGTCGGTGCCCTGTTGTGTGAATAAGGCTTGACTCCCCCACCTGTACCAAAGGCACTTTATCTTTGTGCCAAGAAGAAGGGGGCTATTATTATTATTTACTTACATGCTCCTTTTCTAGTTAGGAAATTTCTATAGGTGAACTATATGGGGCAGGGGTGTAGCTGGAGTGGTGGTGATGACGTTATCTCAATTGCTGGACGCCAGATAGGGTGCCAATAGGTTAATATGCTTTGGCTAGGGCAGCAACAATCTTTTCTCAAGGGGAAAGAAAGCCTAACAACAACTCTGGGGTGTGGAAATGAGGCATGATCATGGGGAGCCATGGAGGTATTCCATCCATAGGGCTGTTTGCACAGATAGGTAGCATGCTAAGAAATACATTCCCCTATCACGCATCAGATGCTGTCATCAAGTTCTTGAGTACCAAATTTTAAGCCCTATTGCAAATGTGCTGTTATTTGAGCCATACTAATATCATATCCAAGAATTTCTGGAGGTAGACTAGGACGGAGTATAATAAATACACCAGTACACTGTCCTTTCTGATAGAGCGCAATGTCTACTACAGCAAATAAAATGTTTCTGATTTGATCCCGTTTAAAATATCGATATAAAACGTTTTTGTTTTTTCTTTGTGCCACTAATCTATACAGTTTTAGTATAATTACAAAAATGTTAAGCTTGTAAAACTTTGAAACCTGCTCTATCTCAGATTAGAAAGAAACATCACCAGGTCAGTACCCTTGACCATATACATTTTTTCGTTATACATACAAATTCAGGCACGATGTGCGCTTTGTTTTTATCTTTATTTCCATAGCGTGATACAGATTAGAAAGAAAGAAAGACAAGAAACATTGATTGTATGTCTGTATTCCAGTAAGCCAAGTTCTTTTTTAGGACTTTTTCCAATTCACAAGATATGAGTAATATGGCTAAAAACAGAATACAGTGTATTTATTTTTAGAGATTGCATAAAAGGGACAGCTACACAAATCTAAATGGGATTGAGCATTTTAAAGGCATTATGCTGACATTCTTCTGCTGTTATACCTTTGCATTAATCCTTATTCTCTTTCGTTTCATAGATATGGAGATGAACTAACTATTTTAGTTACAAGCAAGGATTTATTATCGGCTCCTGGAAAACATAAAGCAAGAAGAGGAGCAGAATATCAATACGGGAGCTTGAACTCCACTTGACGTTTTATTATAAGATAAGCCTCCAGGTCAAAATAAATATGAGCATTTTCCTTTTAGGGGCGGGAAGATTACGGCTTCTTGTTATTTCTTGCTTATGCGATTGACGCTGACATTCAATATGTCCAATTAATTACGCAGATTACCAAGACTGGTATTGCAATCCATAACTATCCATTGTGTCTTGTAGCATATTCACTTATGTTCCTTATACTTATGGGCTCCATAATAAAGTGCCCATAGCCTGATATGGATCCCTACTGTACCTCTAATTTTACTTAAAGGCACACAGATGCTTTTTTCCTTCTAGATTTTATAAGTATCTGAATGAAACAAAATAATGCTTATAGATATTATGAATTGTGTTACACATCTATGGGCTTATACCATGTAAAATCAGATGTAATCAGATGTTTTTTCCTAGTGGATTCCATGAGAATCCACAAAAAAAACTATTTTGGCATGCTCAATCATATGCTTTATCACAGAGATATTTTCACTAGATATATTGCTTCTAGTGGAGTATATGGTGCATCATGGATGTAGCAGCATATTCAGTGCCTACAGGTCAATAAAGTCAACCGGTAGGGGTACAGGCTTAATGCAAATAGTAATTCTGTGTGTGAATTTTTCCAAAATATTAAACAGCAATAAACAAAATTCATACATTTCTTGAAGTCTAAATGTACTTTAGGACATATTATTGTCATAACATATTTTTAGAGCTGTGCACTCTATTGACATAAATAGGATCTGTTAATTTATTGAACTTTTAACTTTTGCATCAAATTTTAATCACCTAAAGAGAAGTGAAAATGAAGGGGCAGAATAAAATAAAGGTTTATTTTTAAATTTTTTGAATCCAAACTAAAAAAGCATGTGAAAACATTAACACAATTTTATTGTATACTAATAGCCTAGGAGACAGAAATTGCAATCGTAGGCTATCTATTGAGCATTTCATCCTCAGAGTGTAGGAACGCCTTTGACTTTTTTTTTTATCCTTTATGTCTTATACAACCCAAGAAAATGAGTGAAGGATTAATTTGTACAAAATAGACAGTTATGGAGAAATAAGATAACCAGGTATGTGCTTGTGTGTACTATAGGAAGCAAGTAGGTGACAGAGTGAGCAGATCCTCTATTACAAAATGGCTAACCATACTTTCAACTTCCTGCCTCCAGTTGTAATAAGAATACCAGCTCTGGAGCACCAACTGCTGCTCTTACAATTTAAACCTGTGCTGGGACTTTAAAGGAACAGTGTCACCACAATTTTTTTTTTAATATGTTAAAGATGTTAGTGCTTTATTAAAAACGTTTGGATTAATTTGTGTGTTTGTGTGTTACTTTTTCTTATTTTTACACTTTTTCTTCCCTATGGGGGCTGCCATTTTTTTTTCCATTTCTGTATGTGTCGATTAACGACACATACAGACATGGAATACGGCAGCTCCAGTCCCATAGGGACTGCGAACGGGGCCCGTTCCATCCAATAACATGTACGCCGCTGTGTGGGAACGGCACATGCGCCGCTCCCACACAGTTCAATTTGAAATGCGCGCCGTCCGGCGCCATTTTCCTGTGGACCGGAAGTCGCGGCCGGACAGTAAGATTACTACTTCCGGTCGCGGCTTCCGGACTTGTGCACATGGAGCAGCGGCAGCAGACGGAGCAGATGGACCGGAGGGAGCGGCGGCGACTGGAGCAGGTAAGGGATTTCTATGTATGTTTGTGTTTCAGTGTGTGTTTACTACTGTATGTAAACCTTCTACACTGTGTGTTAGCTCAAAAAATGGCGACACATAGTGTAGGAGGTTAGACCGTTCAAACCCCTTGTTTCTCCCGGCACTAGCCAGGATAAAGGAGGGGGGATGCTGAGAGCTCACTAGAGCGAGGGCTTTTTACCCAATTTTGCAGCATAAAGCAATGTGGTTGCTTTACCACATGCAATGCTGCAATTTTGGGAATGGCTCCATCTAGTGACCAGCAATGGGAAATATTATAAATTAGAATCCAATTGAATCCAATTTATAATATTTCCTGACTCGTAAAAAAAAAAAAAAAATTAGAACAATGTTCACCTATACACTAATTGTTTAACTAAAAAAAAAACAAACATGTTTTGATGGTAACACATTCCCTTTAAGAACAAGAACAGTCACGAGCACATTTATGTTGTGAGGAGGACGAGAGGCTCTTTAAGATCAGGTTTGTTTTGCTATCTGGAATCTCTACCGTTTGAATTGCTTTTTATTAAGTATTAAATCTTATTAGGTTAAAATCTAGCTGCGAACTGGCCGGATATTCAAGAATATCAGAAAACCCCATGTTGTCTAACTCTGATCCACAGTTATAACAATGTCTGAATCCTTTACATTAGACTTTCTAAGTTTCAGCAGGTGCCACTTTACTTCTGAATGCTGCCATTAGCTGCAGATGTTAGGCATCATTTTTCCATTAACAAAATACTTTTTTTAGACTAAAGCCCATAATTTACTTCTGTATAGAATCCATACAGTATGATTAACAATTACACGCAGGTTCAATTACTATAATAAAGCTTAATGTTTAGATAAACATATAAACAAGTAAGTACAAAGTATAACTTTTAACCAGTTGGTTCAATCCAAATGCATATGTTTTCCTGAAGAAAGGTATTTGTCCCCTTAATATCCTACTGAATCATTTATGAACTTTAAATAAATAAACTTATGAGACCTGAGTGCATATGCACTATACATTGGCCCCTTAAGTGAAATATGGTCAATATCTTCATATTGTGAAAATATTGTCATGTTTAATGTTCAGTGTTTCTTAAAGCTGTCCTCAAGGAACCCCAACAGTCAATGTCTTGAAGATTTTCTTAATGTTGCCCAAATGACTTATTCAATTCACTAAATCAATATTTTGTATGTGTTTTTTCCTTGAAAACCTGTTTAAGACATGGCCTGCTGGGGTTCCCTGAGGACAGCTTTGGGAAACACTGTTTTATGACAAATCTACAGCATAACGTACAAACTGTCAGCAATCTTGTAGTTTGGGCTCTAAGGACAACCATAGTAGTTCTAGCTTACCTGCCATTCGTCTGTTCTAAGATGGGATAGTTTCCGTTTACAGTGGAGGTAACTAAACTAATTATAGTATATTTTCCAAATTTGTTAAATGTTCTTATATATTCAGCAATTTAGGTTTACCTGACTAGCCTGCACAATGTTATAGTTGTTGGAACGAAAACACCAAATAGATGACCATATGCAGTACATCCATCTTTTTTAATGTCAACTTCTAAAACATGTCTATGACATGTTGTCACAATTGCAAGGTGGTAATTATTTAGCATTATTAAGAAAAATGTTTAATTACGTCTGACTTCATGCATGAAACTAATAAGCCTCAATTAAAGGGGATGTTTCATCACAGACATTCCCTTTAATGTGACAGCTGCGGTGGAGATCAGTTTACTAACTCCTGAGATTTAAAAAACACCTGATTTTTCTGGAAGAAATTGTCATCTGCTGATCATTTGGTGAGGGACAACCCTGTGTGATGTCCATATGCCCTAATGGGGCACACGTTTATATAACCTAATGGGGCTGTATTTTGCAGCTGACACCCACTGCTGATGGCGTGGGCTCATCGCCTGAGCCCATGCCATCCCTGTGCCGTTCGTGTACATCGCTGTGCACCAGAAACCTCATGCCAGCGCCACTCAAGCCCTGTAATAGACATAGGATGGTGTGTCAGTTTTGCCCAGAGTTTTAACTTTGAACATAGCTTGCATGTAACTAAATTATGCATGACTAATGAATCATTATAATAGATTTCATTGCATCACAACTGCAAAGTCATTTTTGGATATGTCTAAAAGTAACAATCTTAAAAAGTTCAGTTTTGGGCAGGACTACTTTGGATCACCCAGTCCATTAACACTGTATCTTCCTCAGATTCAGAATACCAGGGAGCTAAATAACATCAAGAGAAGTCCTTTTACAAATAAACTGGACTGCTGACTGGTTGATCCAGATTTGGAAGTTATAAGCTACCAGATGTTATTGCTAGGAAAGATTCCTCCGACCATACATTCTCTCTTGCAGCAAGTATGAATGGCCTGCATGTAACTCATGGACCACCAGGGTCTACCAAAGCGAGAGCTGCTCTTTGCTAGGGGCTTTGCTCGGTGGCTCGCACAGCGGAATTCCGAGCAAGGGACCCCCTCTATGACTTCCACATGCCCTATTAGGGAAAGCAGTTATTTTAGTGGGAACATTTTTTTAATGCCTATTTGGGTCTAAAATAGTATCACCATGCACTGAATCGGATTCTATTTGTGAGCTTTGTTTAGGATCATGTCTCATTTATTGGTATAAGGAAACCGTTAATTTTGAATAACTTATTTGAGGTATTGAAATTAAATCTCCCCATTCTTTAACTAAGCTATATACTTTAAGCAACTATATTGTGCTTCTTTGTATCTCCTCATGAACCCTTTAACTTTTATGTCAGTTTGTTTTCTTGTATATTGTACAAAATGTTTTCTCTTACTACATGGAAACCGTCAACAAGGGACCAGTTTCTATTGACAGCATGGGTTGTATCTGTTATGTGTATTAATAAACATTTTATTAATAATCTCTCTAGCTTGAATTATTAGCACATAAATACACAATGCGGGCATTAGCTACTCATATTTAGTACAATTAACAATAATAATGTGTTTATGAACCATGGTGCCTCATGTAGTTATGTGTTAAAGAGCAGAATTGCTCCCCTGGGTAATCATAAGTTGGACTGCATGGTCTGTTAAGAATTAAATGAGCCAGGCTGTGGGGGATAAAAAGCTAAAAATTAGGTACTCATTACCAATTCAGAAAAGTACTACATAAAGACACATACATTAAATAAAAGATCCATCAGCAACACCAGGTAGCAAGATTTTGTTTTAATATGCTGTATAAAGTATAAATGCAGTAAAAAAAGATGCTAGGTTGTACATTTGAGGACTATAAAACCAATGCCATGCCAGACATGGTCCTATTTATATTTTGTAACATTGTGTTTCGTATTTCTTAGGCAATTTTCACATTTTAGTTTTCCCCATACTCAGGGTATACATTGGGAAACTCTCCCAAAGTATACCCTAATTGTGTCCATATGGAACAATGAGCCTGACTTATAACAAAAGAGTGCCCGTTGCATGGGAATACTTTTTTCCCACGGTTTTGAAATCTGTACTCATCAACTAGTCAACTGTGCAGTGTATATACATTGTTCTTTTACAATGGAGACATATGCAAATGTATGGGGTTATATGTTCGGTGTATAAATGTGGAGAATTTCAAGAGATTTGGCCGAATTCAGCAGGCAATCTAGAATCTATCCATTCTCCTATCTTATAGCTATTCAAATATTTTAAAATCCTTTAAAATGGAAATCAAATGGATTTGATGTAAATTTTAAGCCTGGAAAATGAGTTCTCCCATCTTGACTCGCTGGACTGAGGCCAACTAATATCTATGAAATGTCTGTAGTCCTTATGTATGAATGTTAGACCATATGTAGTTGTGGTATAATAAATGTTTTTAGACCACTACCGTATTTCACAGTCATAAGACATTTATGTGAAATGGTGGTCTAAACACCTTTATTTCAAACCTATATTTTACTGTCCCTTAATTTTTTTTTCTTTCATTCAGCTAAATATCTGGGTTCATTAAGTAAACATGGATCTGAATCAATAAAACTCTATTTTATCAGCAGCAGGAAATATGGCCTAGACAATCTATCTTAATGGACTGACATATAACTTTCTAGGTCAACGCCTGTCAGGCTAATTATGTGCTGTTATATGTGTTCAAAAGACAAGTAACTAAAGAGGCAAAGCTGCTTAATGGCACTTGCATGGCTGCACTGCACCCTTGTCTGTGTCTGATAACTCTTCTGTTCTGTTTGTGTATCATCAAGCAAAGATATAAAAAATTAATTATCTAAAAGATCTTTTATACTTTGATGGAATATCATCATGACTTGGTGAAAGCTAGCAGCTCTCTAGCACTGACACATGTACAAACATTAAACTAGACAGCTATAGAACATTCATCAAATAATAATTTAATATATAAAAAAACTTCTACCTAATCTCGTTCCTACAACTTAAACCCCACAACACAATCTTCCTTAGGCTAAATCCACAGATCACATTTTTTCACGTTTTTGCTGTGTTTTTAGTGAACTTTTTGGCTGTTTTTGGTTTGTTAAAACATTGTGCCAGGCTTGGCCTTAGGTTATACGACTCCCTGTGCTAAATTATGTTTAGGTGCCCCCTCCTCCCAAAAGGTGATGTGGTGCAGCATTATTTCATGAACTGTGTCAAAAATACATAGGTATAGGTAGGTAGAAGGGTTAATAGTTTTAAAATTATACCAAAATATAATGTCAAAATACACAAAACAGCGCCAAATTCATACTACTCAGTATCCCATTAATGTAACATATAAAATATACTAATACTATTCCCTAATAATACTACTCTACAGTGGCAAATAATACAACCATTAAAAATTCACATAAAAGTGCAATATAGTGCTCAAATGATATTGCCATATAGTCAAATAATACCACTATACAGTATCCAAATGTAACACCGTCATGGTGTTGTTCCACATCATTCTTTATGACCTGTCTATAGGATAGGCCATTAGACATTGATTGGTGTGAATTTAACAGCTAAAAAATGCATGTCCTCTCTCCACTCAAATTAGGGTGCCTAGTGCTTTTACTCCACTTCTATATAACTTCCATTAATTTCAATGGGGAAGGGACACCCATGCCTTAATACATAGCCCACTTAAAATGAATCTGTTATGTAGGTGCACAGTGCAATAATCATGCAGCATTCACTTTTGTGACTTGGGACCTCTCTATATGCAAATGACAGCATAATGGTACCATTATCTGCATACATGGGGTGCAAAAATGTCCGGGGCTAAAAGCTGGAGCTCCCGAATCACAATTTTGCATGCAGCATTATTATTGCAGGTTCTCTTTTAATATATAACCTACAAAAATGATGAGCACACAAGGCTACAATATACAAAATTACACTTTAAATAAATACTTTATTGTATAGAAAAATCACAAATATTAATGGCCACAGCTACATGGTCGTGTGCATGAGGCCTTAGGGTAATGTTAGGGCATATATGTATAGATGTGTGAATGTGACAAGTGTGACTTGGTTATTATTTATTTTTTTGCATTGTGTTTCTATTTCTTTGTAAATCATTTTTTTATGATTTTGCAAATATATTTTATTCAAATCTTTGCATTCGAAGCTGGTCTCAGGTCGAATGGTACCCTGTGCAGTATCTTCCATTGATGCCCCCCTCCCTTTATGGTGCACTATACAGTGTCCAAGTAATGCAAACATACAGTATACAAATAACAAAGCGCTGTCAATAAACTAGGGAATGAAGCTGCATTCCGTACAGTTTCCCCCTCCATAGATTTGAGCAAAAATGGAATTGGGTGCAAGGTCCATGCGCCCCACTCCCTAATAACAGGAGATGTGTTTGTGTGACAGGACAGATTGCACACCCCTAAATAGCCATGTTTGTATTGAGCCCTTTAATATATTATTAAGATCAGGCTTTATCTGTTTTTCTATGTAAACACACAACAGTACAACAATTCAATACCTTCAAAAATAGTAAAAATAAATTATACACTGAAGCTTATTTCCATAATCGTCCTATATTTATTCATTCCAACAAGCAATATTGGTCTGGTGAATTAGAATCTCAGTCATGTTCAAAGCAGGGAAACTCTTTGATGCTGCACACAGACCTATGCACGCAGCCATCCACATATTAAATGCTAACATTCACTCCCTGGGAAACATCATATTCTGCAATGCATGCATTATACTTCTGTGCAGGTGGTGGTGGAATGAGATGTAAAAAAATGTTTTTCTTTATAATCAGCCTGTAGCTCACTACAAGTCCCAGAGGTCAGTATCTGGTCCCGATTCCTGATACTATTTGTAGTTGTCTCTACCGCTGTAGATTGCTCGAAGGCCGCAGGATTTGTCAGGAATGCGTGAGATGCATTATAAGTTGCTTGTGCCTGATGCCAAGTATTCAACAATTTACCTTGTGGGGGTCTGGGAACAAAGCAATTATATGCAAGCAAATTACATTTATGTTTCCTTGAAGATGTACTGAAATTGAATACTGTAAGAGAAAACATTGATTACACTGATTAACTGTGTCCTTGCCAGAATATGCTATTTAATGTCTTCTTAGGAGATGATATGTGGATGCCACAATAGCAGCAACAGTGCATATACAGATAAGGATCTAAGGACTGTCTCTAGATTGCCAAACATTGCACATTGAGGCATGAAGAAAGAGAATAATTTGGGCTTCATATGCCATGAAATTACTATTAAGACTTCGGACAGGGGATGTGCCATTCTGGTGATGGACATCAATTTGACATTAAAGTCTAAAAGTTTTTAGACTTCTGTTACTAAATGCACATTGGATAAGAAACTAGATAAAATATTGAAGGATGCAAAGTTGTTTGATAAGTGAAAAAAAATTGATAGATTTCCTTAATACGGAACAGCATATGACCCCATTACTATATGTTTTACCGAAAATACATAAAAACCTGTTAAATCCCCCTGGTAGGCCAATAGTCTTTGGGAGAGGCTCATATTCCCACAGTATAGCAGTATTCTTAGACAGAGTAGTTTTTAATAAAAAGTATTTTGAAAGTTGCACCAATCACATTGATAGACATTTTTATAAAAAATAATTTCAAAGGTGTACATAGCCTTTAACTATTAGAATCTGTACCTAAAAGATATTTTCTTTTTAAAGATGATTTATATTCATAGTACCGTGGGACAGCGTTTAGCTCAAATATGACCCCTATGTATGCAAATATTTATATGGCGCCTATAGAAAAAAGTTTGTATTGCCCTCCCTTCTCATGGGGCACATCCACAACTGGTTAGGGTACATACATTACATGTTAGTTGTCTGTAGAAGGTCAATGGAGCAATTGTCAGATAATAATCAGAGGCTAAACAATATTTACTCGAGCAATTAGAGTTGTCGTTCACGATAACTAGTTCCACCAGTGAACTGCAATTTCTGGATGATGATCAATTGTAAACTGACTTATATATAAAATCTTCAGATTAAAGTAATTTGTTACACTACAATATTAATCTCCCCATGGTGGATACTTTACCGTGGAATACCTTTTTTGAGGGTTGGCACTATAACCACTGAAGAAAAAATTCTTACTATGTGGTTATCCCAAACATATTTTAGATAGGCATAAAGGACTAGTACATAATATAACGAGAGACATGGCAATTCATAATCAGAAGAGGGGTGATAATAGTGCACTAGAAGCGGATACAAAAGCTATTCTTTCTCTAAGTGACAGGATTGCCCAGATAGTTAATAGCAAATGGGGATTATTAAAGAAAGAATTAGTTGCCTCAATCCCAGAGCTCTTATTACCTCCTATCATGGCATATAGGAGGGGTAGGAACTTGCGGGATAAAATGGTAAAAACAGATTTGGGCACAAAGAAAAAAAAGACATACCATCTAGACTTTGCCCTCAGTAGAAGGGTAATTTTTCTTCTTTACAATGTTGCAATTGCAACTGGATAAATGTGACATATTTCATCATCCATAGAGTGGGGAAAAGAATCATTATACATATGAATATGTAATTTATATGCTGAACTGCCATTGCGATCTTGCAGGACCACGAAACAACCATGAAAGTAAAAATTTGCATTAATAAACACTAGAGTACAATGCGAACTATGGAACGAGATCTACCAGTAGTAGAATTTTTTTAAATAAAGGACATAATATAAGTCAATTAAGATATAGAGTGATAGATTATGCACCTAAACGTAGAAGGGTTGGGTATGCAATACTTTTGTTGAAACAAAAATAAATCAGATGGTATGAGCCTTAAGTACAATCTAAACATTTTTTACTTTATAACCACCCGGACTTAGCTAGTTACAACTAGAGGGTAGATTGCTTTGTGTGTTGATCCCAGATTTTCAATATTCGTTTTTAATTTATGTCTCTTGAATATTTGAGAAAAAGAACATTTAAAGGATTGCACATACTTTTGTCGATGGCATTATAACCCGGATGAGAACTGTTCCCATATCACCCTCACCCTGCGGTTATGGAGAATGATTACAAATAAGTTGTTTTTTTCTGACAAGATGAAAGTGTGTTTTTTTTTCAATATATGTGTTTTTTTAATAAATGTTGCACTTTACACATACTGTGGACACGGGCTTCCATTTGTGATACCAGTGAGACACGATAAGGTAATTAAGCCTGGCAACGTACTTTAACTAAATCTGGTTTCACACTGTGGCCGTCTGATCATATATTAGATGTTCTCAGTAGAGACCGAAACATTGATCGAGTTATGAACATCCCCATGATGCTCGTCGATCTTGTAACGGGTCAAAACTTTCCTTATGTTCTGTATGACTATATTGGTACAATAAACATGGATTAATGAATAGGATGCTGGTGCCTTTGCTACTATTTTGACCCTGTAGTAGTGATAGCGTTGGAATGGTGCGGTGATTTTCAGATTACCACTTTTTCCAATTCCAATATAGGGGTAGTAGTTTAAGACTGTGCTGATGCCTGTAATAGACGTCAGCAGAGTCTAAGTGAATGCTGGTGGCGTCCACAACTGGTGACATCACTCAGCAGAATCTCCCTCCCACTGCATTCTGAAGTAGCACACAGGAAGAGGATTCGTGGAGGAATGCTGGCTAGGTGAGTGTTTTTGTTTTTTTAACACCATCAGTGGGGTCCAAAATAATTGTCCAGTCAGAGGACAAATGAAATGCTTTAAATATTAATTAAATTTGTAATAAAATTAGGAAATGTTTTTTATTATAGTAACATATGTGACATGAAACTGGTTTAAAGATTAACAGTAAATTCCAACATAAGGACACATCTTTGTATTTGTGGCCATTTTTTAAATTGTGTAGACTAGGGATATCTTTAACACCATACTTTGAAAATATTATTAATATATTTCTTCTATATTGTTCATATTTGTTTTTATATGGGATCAATGGCAGACGTATATGTACCATTATGGGCATACATTTGTATGTGTTTGGGGCATACGTTCAGTTTCAAACTGTCTTGCTGAACGTTATCGTCAAACATGGTTCACACCTAGCCTACTGGGGTTTTACAATGTTAAGCTATCTATTGTTACATTGAAAAAGTTGTTTCCCGTCAGCATAAGGGTAGTTAAACAGACTGGTACTGAATTAATCTGCAAGCCATACGGGGAATATTCTAGTTTTGGCTCAAAGGATTTACAAAACAAACATACATTTTATGTAATTAATTTTTTTTTAAATGTTTCTTCTTCAGAATAACAATTGTTCTGTTAGCGCAACTAATAATGTAAGTAGCCTTAAAAATGAAATTCAAAGATCTCCCTTGAGCCATATTAAACAAACACAATTGTCTGTACTACGGTGGCGATGAACTTGACACATTTAGCAATTTTTCAAAAAAAGAACATTGCTCTAATTAACAGTTTAATTAAACACAACATTAAAAGCAAATGTATGGCGTTTGTTAACAGATAGCTGTCAAGTCTCCTTACTCTGAATGTTTGTCCAACAGTCTAGTACAAATTACTTTATGGAGACTAAAGTCTAAACACATCTTACACAAATAACTTGCTGCTTTACAAGAGATAATTGGCTTTGCCTTAAAAAAAAAAAAAAAGGAACAAAAGCTCTATAAGCTTAAAGAGCAATTACTATCAAATATGAAAATTATCATGTCCATTTATACCTATAGTCTTGTTCATAGTTTTTCACTAGATTGTTCTGGTAACATATTAGACTTTTTTGTGTTGTCAGATCAAAAACATAAAGGCATTTAAGGTTAAGTTCACACTACCATCATCTTCAGTTTAGGTTTCTTCCATGAGATGACCGAAAGTTCAAACGGAAAGCATCGTTACCATGCGAATTACCATTTATTTCAATGGTAATTATTTTGTTTCTGTTGCATTCTGTTTGCCTCTGTTTGCTAGATTTTCGTTTTCTTTTACGGAAGCAAAAGTGCTGCAGACTCAAATGATAAATTCAGGTGGCTCCCGAGGTTCTTGTCCTTTGATAGTCCCCCAATGAAATTGAGACCACTGGTAATTGCGTGTATACAGTTAGGTCCGAAAGTATTTGGAGAGGTACACAATTTCATAATTTTGCCTCTGTATACCACCACGATGGAGTTGAACCAAAGCAATAAAGATTTGATTGAAGTTTAGATATTCAACTTAAAGAGGCTCTGTCACCAGATTCTCAAATCCCTATCTCCTATTGCATGTTATCGGAGCTGCAATGTAGATAACAGTAACATTTTTTTTTTAACGTTCATTTTTGGCCAAGTTATGAGCTATTTTATATATATGCAAATGAGGTTTGAAATGGCCAATTGGGCGTTTTTTTTTCGTATGTCCAACTGGGCGTGTATTGTGTTTTTAACTGGGCGTGTTTACGTGTATGACGCTGACCAATCAGTGACCAGTCAGCATCATACACTCCTCTACATTTATTTACACAGCAGCGATGTGCAGTCGCATACACAGAGATTAACGTTAATCAAGTGTCCTGATAATGAATACACATGAAATCCAGCCTGGACGTCATGTGTATTCAGAATCCTGACACTTCTGAATCTTTTCTGTGAGATTTCCAGCAAGTGAAACGAAATCTCGTTTACCTCCGTAATCTCGCGAGATTTCGTTTCCCTTGCTAGAAAGTGTCAGAAGTGTCAGGATTCTGAATACACATGACGTTCAGGCTGGATTTCATGTGTATTCATTATCAGGACACTTGATTAATGTTAATCTCTGTTTATGTGGCTGCACATCGCTGCTGTGTAAATAAATGTAGAGGAGTGTATGATGCTGACTGGTCACTGATTGGTCAGTGTCATACACGTAAACAAGCCCAGTTAAAAACACAATACACGCCCAGTTGGACATAACGAAAAAAAAACGCCCAATTGTCCATTTCAAACCTCATTTGCATATATATAAAATAGCTCATAACTTGGCCAAAAATGAAAGTTTTAAAAAAAAATAAAAAACGTTACTGTTATCTACATTGCAGCGCCGATCACATGCAATAGGAGATAGGGGTTTGAGAATCTGGTGACAAAGCCTCTTTAAATTCATGGTGTTTTTAGGATTGCATTAAACATTCAGAAATTACAAGCATTTTTTACATAGTCCCTCCATTTTCAATAGTTCAAAAGTAATTGGACAAACTAACATAACTATAAATATAAGAATTATTTTAAATACTAGGAAGAAAATCCTTTGCAGTCAATGCCTGCCTGAAGTCTGGAACCCATGGACATTACCAAATGTTTTTCCTCCCTTGAGATCCTTTGCCAGGTCTTTCTTTCTTTCTACATACTGTTTTCTTCCCATCATTCTGCTAACAATCTTGGATTCATCTGTCCAAAGAATCTTGTTCCAGAATTAGGAATTTTTAGTTGTTTTTTAGAAAAGTCTAATCTAGCCTTTATGTTCTTGAGCGTTACCAGTGGTTTGCAACTTGAGATAAACCCTCTGTATATACATTCATGAAGGTGTCTCTTAGTTGTAGACTTTGAGAATAACACGCCTACCTCTTCTGGAGAGTTCTTGACTAGGCTACATGTTGTAAAGGAGATTTTCTTTACCAAGGAAAGAATTTTGCGATTATCCACATTAGTTGTCTTCTGTGGCCTAAAGTCCTTTTAATGTTGCAAAGATTCTCTGTGCATTCCTGCTGTTTAACCCCTTAATGACCCGCCTTATTTAGACCTTAATGACCAAGCCATTTTTTAGGTTTTTCCATCGTCGCATTCCAAGAGCTATAACCTTTTTATTTTTGCGTCGACATAGCTGTATAAGGTCTTGTTTTTTGCGGGACAAGTTGTATTTTTTAATAGCACCATTTTGGGGACATATTATTTATTGATTAACTTTTATTTGGGGGGAAATAGAAAAAAACGTGAAATTTTGCCACTCTTTTTCGCGTCTTAAATCTACGCCGTTTACCGTGTGATATAAATAACACAATAACTTTATTCAGCGGGTTGTTACGATTGCAATGATACCAAATTTGTATAGTTTTTGTATGTTTTACTACTTTTACACAGTAAAAACGCTTTTTTTTTCAAAATTATTTGTTTTTGTGTCTCCCTATTTGAAGAGCCGTAACGTTTTTATTTTTTCGCCGATGTGGTTGTATGAGGGCTTTTTTTTGCGAGAAGACTTGTAGTTTTTACTGGTACCATTTTGGAGTAGATGCGACTTTTTGATCACTTTTTATCACATTTTATTTAAAGTCAGTATTCACAGAAAACAGCAATTTTTCCATAGTTTTTTATTAAATTGTTTACGGCGTTCACCGTGCGGGTTAAATAATGTAATATATTTATAGTCGGGGTCGTTACGGACGCGGCGATACCAAATATGTGTAACTTTTTAACTTTATTTTGTTTTTTTAATAGTAAAGCATTTTGTAAGGGGAAAAGCTGGGTTTTTAATTTTTTTTCAAATTTTTTTTAAATTAACTTTATTAAACTTTTTTTTCACTTTTTTACTAGTCCCACTAAGGGACTATAATATGCGATTCTGCGATCGCATTTATAATACACTGCAATACTTTTGTATTGCAGTGTATTACTGCCTGTCCGTTTAACACGGACAGGCATCTGCTAGGTCATGCCAGAGGCATGATCTAGCAGGCATTCGCTCCAGGCAGACCTGGGGGCCTTTATTAGGCCCCCGGCTGCCATTGGAGACACAGACACTCGGCGATCGTATCGCCGGGTGTCGGTGGGATGAGAGGGAGCTCCCTCCCTCTCTCCAAAACCACTCAGATGCGGTGCACACTATTGTGCACCGCATCTGAGGGGTTAAACGGGTGAGATCTATGCTAATATCGATCTCACCCGGCAGAGCATGGACGCTCCCAGCCCTCAGCTACCTCTGGTAGCTGAGAGCAGGGAGATTTGACAACACCCTGCTCTGTTTACTTATTCCGATGCCGCGACTTAAAAAGTCTATGGCATCGGAATAAGGCCCGTTAGTGACCGACGTAAAAACACGATGGGCCAGTCACTAACGGGTTAAAGGGAATGTGTCGCTAGAAATTTTTATTTTTTAGTTAAACAGTTAGTGTATAAATGATTAAACATTGTTCTCATTTTTTTAATTTTTTCACGAGTCAGGAAATATTATAAATTAGATTCTAATTTATAACATTTCCCAGTGCTGGTCACTAGATGGAGCAATTCCCAAAATTGCAGCATTGGCATGTGGTAAAGCAACCACATTGCTTTATGCTGCAAAATGTGAGAATACACACTCGCTCTAGTGAGCTCACAGAATCCCCCCTCCTTTATTCTGGCTAGTGCCAGGAGAAAGGAGGGGATTGAACGTTCAAACCTTCTACACTGTGTGTCGCCATTTTTTGAGCGAACACACAGTGTAGTAGGTTTACATACAGTGGTAATCACACAGTAAAACACGTAAATACACTGAAATAACTTACCTGCTCCTGCCGCCTCCGCTCCGTCTGCTCCCTCCGCTCCAAGTGCACAAGTCCGGAAGCCGCGACCGGAAGTAGTAATCTTACTGTCCGGCTGCGGCTTCCGGTCCACAAGAAAATGGCGCCGGACGTCGCTCGGCCGAAGACCTTCCATTTGGACTGTGTGGGAGCGGCGCATGCGCTGTTCCCACACAGACGGCGTACAGCATAGTGAATGGAACGGGTCCCATTTGCATTCACTATGGGGCTGTATGTGCCGTATTCCATGTCTGTATGTGTCGTTAATCGAGAGATCGAAAAAAAATGGCAGCCCCCATAGACAAGAAAAAGTTCAAAAATAAAAAAAAGTAAAACACAAACACACAAATAAATAAAACATTTTTTAATAAAACACTAAAAGCAAATTGATACAAAAATAATTTTTTTTTTCGCGACACCCTTCCTTTAAGAATGTACCAAATTGTTGATTTTACCACTCGTAAAGTTTCTACTAACACTCGGGGGTATATTCTGGTTGTGCGGGACCATTTTATTGCTAAGATGGGTAAGAATGGTTTTTGAATAACTTACATTATTATTATGCACTGGCACTTTCAATGATAAAAATCCTTATAAAGGAATAAAAGTGTTACAAATAAAGTACTTTTAAGGTTATCTTTGAATTGTGTGTAACTATATACAGAGGTCCATATTTTACATGTGACTCTACTATAGAGACAATATAAAGTTTTGACCCAGCTTTTATGGTCTTTTCTGCCATACCATGTATTAATATTAGTCTTCCATATATTTTTTAGTATTGTTTGTCGTATATGTACTATAACAATTGTTATATTTTTATATACATGTGGCTATATACTCCTTTCTTTTTGGTATGTTATAAGTATATTTGGAGTTGACTATTAGTTAATTATGGGAGTGTGTTCCTTTGAACATTGCCCAGCCCTTAATATAAATGTCCTAGGAGTTTGCATATTGGTAACACTCTGATTTATCAGCTTAATAATAGCCTCCTTCACTTCACTTCTTTTTTTTTAAACAGTGTACTTGTCTATTTTAACTGGAAGCAAAGTCAAGATTATTTTTACTGCTCTGATGGGTAGGAAAGAATGCATTGGATGCTTCTCTTGATAGAACACAGCTAGGCTCTATGGTTCTACAGGCAATAAAGATTAAAAAAAAAACTCAGAAACTACCTAATGCAACAGCCGGGATCAGGGATAACACCGATGTCGGCCGTTTAACCCCTTAAATGTGATGGTCAATTGTGATAGGTTGTCTAAAAAAAGCCCCCAAACTTGCCATGGCTGAATAACTATTAGGCCATGCCAAAGGCATCATAGAACCGATTAATCAGTCGCTTTTTGAAGTCCCCTAATGGAAGTAAAAAATTAATAATTGAAAAAAGTATTTGCATAAAAAAATTCTATAAAAATAGTTTTAGGATGTAAAACTGTAAGATCATCATGATCATAACAATCTGAGCAATACAGTTCAGCCCCATGGTTAAAATAAGACAAAAAAAAACCAAAATAAATAATGGAGGATTTTCCCCAGAAAATAAAATACAAATTAATCAATAAGTCTCATGTATCCCAAAATGGTAGTAACAAACATTACATTTCGTACCACAAAAAACAAGCACACATTTGGCTACATGTACAGAAAGATCAATAAAGTAATGACTCTTGGAATATTACAAAAACAATTTATTTTCATTTAAGCGTTTGTTTTTTTAGTCAAACCTAAAAATAAAACGTATAAATATATGGTTTTGCCAGAACTGTACCGACCCACAGAATAACATTAACATGTTATTTACGTCTCACAGTGAACGGCATGAATTTAAAACTCAAAAAACAATGGCCGGTGTAACTGTTTTTTTTCCATTCCTCTCCCCAAAAAAAGTATCACACAACATTTTTTTTAAATTTCCACCTCCATCTGTACATTGGTGTTTCAGTGGGGTGCTGTGTGTATAAATATTTACCAATCCGTGCATCTAGTCGTTTTCGGGTCCAGCGCCGCTCTCATGATCTCCCCTCGGAACTGTCTGGAGTCACTGTGCTTTTGAGAAAACCGGAACTTAGGGTCTCAATGCTTTCCTATGGGAGCCAGAAACGAGGCTCCGTAGTGATGCATTGAGAGCCTAAGTTCCGGTTTTCTCTTTCACACAAGTATTTCTACACACAGCACCCCACTGAAACACCAATGTACAAATGAAGCGGGAAATAAAAAACAACAACAAGGAGTGCTCTTTTAATAAAAGTTATATGTACACCAAAATGGTGCTATTGTAAAATACAAATCCTGCGAAAAAAACAAAATTGTCATTCAGCTGTATTGATGGAAAAATTAAATAGTTATGGATCTAGGATTACGCTAATGAGAAAACAAAATAGAATGCTTGGTCCTGAAGCCCAAAATAGGCCTGGTCATTAAGGTGTTAAGAGAATATAGAGAATATAGAATAGAGAGTAGTATTGCACAAATTCCATATAGAAAAATAACGTTACGCACAAAAGTAAACACTGTCAAGTACATCAAAGTTAAAAACTCGCCAGTCTCCTGCCAGACCCGCAGCTTTGCATTGTCGGCTTCTTACAGGGCAAATTGAGCTCGCGTAAGACTTCCCAATTAAAAAGTTGCTCTCATCAAATAAAACTTCATAAAAATATATATTTTTTACAAATAAAACATCAAGACATAAAGATCGTTCTGCATGTACATAGGATGTGATAATTTACATGAAATAACATTTACCCTGAAAAAGATGTCTCCTGAGAATGATATCAATATTTTTTTAAATCCCCAGTTAAAATAAAATAGGAATTAAAATATTGTAGTAATCTCAGCATATAAATGTAAACCAACAACCTTTATAAAGTGTTCCAGCGTTGTAACGTGCCCTCATATTTTTAGACTGATTGTTTGACTGGCTCACCCATTGGCTTAATTGTACCACGTGAATTTTGAATGAAAAGTCTGAGTAGATTTTGAAATTTTACAATTGTATGGCAACATTGTTGCCATTGGGACGCTTTGTAAAAGTTGTTGATTTACACACTTATTTGCTGATATTCCGACAATATTTTAATTCCAATCTTTTAACAAACTGGGGAATTAAAGATAATATTTATGGATTTCTCGGAAGACACTCTAAATAATTTATCGGATATTATTCAGAGTAAACTTTATTTATTGCAAATGATGACATCCTATGTACATGCAGAAAAATGTTAATGTTTTGATAGTTTATTAAATAATTTTATGAAAGCTAGGGCTGGGCAGGAGCATGGCGTGCCACGTGTTTTTAACTTTGATGTGTTTGACTATGTTTTTACTTTTGTGGGTACCATCTTTATTGCCGGTAGAACCACAGAGCTTAGCTGTGTGCCATCAAGGGAAACATTCATCGCGTTCTTTGCTTACAGCATGGTATGATTAGGAAGTTCACCCTCTAAATAAAAAGCTTTTGTGTGGATATTGACTGTCAGCGCTGTGAAGTAATCTTGAGTATGCTTTGCATTAAGTTGGACTAGATGCTTCTAAACCTTTTACCTGCTCCGATCAATCTAACAACAAAGTGTGCAAATTAGATTTTCTTGCATATATAGTGTATTCTAAATGGAAATCAACCCTGTTATAGTGCCAATTGTCACTGCTAGGGCTATGCTAGACCCAGCAGCTCAATTGTGAACCAGCATCCCGTCAATCATGTGATCAGTCACATGACCACCAGGAAAAATAGTGGTGGCTGCACAATAAGTTCTGGTAATGTAAAATCAGACAAAGTCTATCAATTGGGCACTCATTCTTCGACTGCATAATCACTTGTTCAGCTGGCTTTAATCTGTGCCTTAGTACGACACAGGGTTAAAGCCTCTTGTACGTGCAAGGTAGATGTATATGCTTTCTGTTAATTAACTGTAGTTTTATATACTGACTCAGTGTAGTTTCACTGCTTTAGAGATTTTTCCTTTATAATATACAGTTAGGTCCAGAAATATTCGGACAGTGACACAATATTCATGATTTGGTCTCTGCATGCCACCACATTGGATTTGAAATGAAACAACTGGGATGCGATTGAAGTGTAGACTTTCAGGTTTAATTCAAGGTATTGAACAAAAATATCCTGTGAAACATTTAGGAATTGCAACCATTTTTCTACACAGCCTCCTCATTTCATGGGCTCAAAGGTAATTGGACAAATTAACATGACCATAAATATATATTTTTTTAAATAAGTCTGTAACCCATGGACATCACCAAACAATGGGTTTCCTCCTTTGTGATGCTTTGCTTTCAGTAGTTGCCTGTTTGTGGGTCTTTCTGCCTTTAGTTTTGTCTTAAGCAAGTGAAATGCTCGATCGGGTTGAGATCTGGTGATTGACTTGGCCATTGCAGAATATTCCACTTCTTTGCATTAAAAAACTCCTGGGTTGCTTTCAAAGTATATTTTGGATCCATCTGTACTGTGAAGCGACGTCCAATCAACCTTGCTGCATTTGGTTGAATCTGAGCAGAAAGTATATCCCTGAACACTTCAGAATTCATCCGGCTGCTTCTGTCTTCAGTCACATCATCAATAAACACTAGTGACCCAGCGCCTTTGGCATCAATGCATGCCCATGCCATCACACTGCCTACACCATGTTTTACAGAGAATGTGGTGTGCTTTGGATCATGAGCCGTTCCAAGCCTTCTCCATACTTTCTTCCTCCCATCATTCTGGTACAGGTTGATTTTAGTTTCATCTGTCCAAAAAATGCTGTTCCAGAACTGGGCGGCTTCTTCACATGTTGTTTGGCAAAGTCTAATCTGGCCTTTCTATTTTTGGGGCTGATTAATGGTTTGCACCTTGTGGTGAACCCTCTGTATTTGCTTTCATGAAGTCTTCTCTTTATGGTAGACTTAGATACTGATACACCTACTTCCAGGAGAGTGTTCTTCACTTGGGTAGATGTTGTGAAGGGGTTTTCTTCACCATGGAAAGGATTTTGCGATCATCCATCACTGTTGTCCTCCGTGGACGTCCAGGCCTTTTGGTGTTCACAAGATCACCAGTGAGTTCTTTTTTTTTAAGAATGCATAAAACTATTGATTTTGGCACTTCTAACACTTGTGCTATCTCTCTGATGGATTTCTTCATTTTTTTCAGCCTAACGATGGTCTGTTTCACCTGCATTGAGAACTCCTTCGACCCCATGTTGTGGGTTCACAGCAACAGCTTCCAAATGCAAATGCCACACCTGGAATCAACTCCAGATCTTTTACCTGCTTAATTGATGATGGAGTAACAAGGGAATAGCCCATGCAGCCCATTAAATAGCTTTTAAGATAATTGTCCAATTACCTTTGGTCCCTAGAAAAAGAGGCAGCTACATATTAACCCTGACATTTGGCATATCCATACGCCAAAGTCGGGTAGGGGGAAGTATGGAACGGGCTCACGGAGTGAACCCGCTCCATACGATGCGGGTGTCGGCTGTTTGTTACAGCCGACACTTCAGAGTAACGATCGGCATCCCGCTCGTTTAAGTAGTTAAATGCTGCGGTCAATAACGACCGCAGCATTTAAATCATTAGAAAGAGGTGCCAACCCCCTCTAACAGCTCATCACGCCCCCTGCAACGCAATCACGGGGGGGGGGGGGCGATGATTCCTATGGCTGCCTGGGGGCCTAATGAAATAAACAAACATAATTGGTATCGCTGCGTCCGTAAAAGTCTGAACTATTACAATATATCATTATTTAACCCGCACTGTGAACGCCGTAAAAAAAATATTTTTTTGGTCACCTAATCTCCCACAAAAAATGAAATAAAAAGTGATCAAACCGTCGTATGTACACCGAAATGGTATTATTAAAAACTACAGCTTATCCCGCAAAAAATAAGCCCTCATACCACTTAATCATCAGAAAAATAAAAAAGTTATGGCTCTCGGAATTTGGTGACAAAATAAATTTTCTTTTTTACACTTAGGTTTTTACTTGTAAAAGTAGTAAAATATAGAAAAAACTATATATATTTGGTATACGCATAATTGTATTGACCCACAGAATAAAATTAACATGTTGTTTTAATTGCACAGTGAATTCCATAAAAACGGCGTGCAAAAAACCATGGAGGAATCGCTGTTTTTTTCATTTTCTACCCCACAAATAATTTTTTCGCCGTTTCCTAGTACATTATATGGCAAAATAAATGGTCTTACGAAAAACTACAGCTCGTCTCACAAAAATCAAGCCCTCATAGTACTATATCGACGGAAAAATAAAGACGTTATGGCTTTTGGAAGGTGGGGAGGAAAAAAGTAAAATGAAAATCTAAAATGAAAAGGGCTGCGATAGGAAGGGGTTAAAGAGCAGTAATTCCTAAACTCTTCCTCAAATTAGGATGTGAATACCCTTAAATGAAAGCTGAGAGTCTGCACTTTAAGCCCATATTGATTATATAAC